>NC_141782.1:10628562-10928562 GCF_054643075.1 Acanthaster planci
CCTCAGGAGGTGATCGGCCCTGCCCTTGCCAGGTCACGTTTGTCCTTTTATCTGTTGTCTGCGTTTTCTGACTCATTCGTGTAATTGCTTAATTTGTCAATATTTAGTCTGAAATTGCTGTTTTTTCATGTTTAAACTTGCGCTGTAGTCTTTTTTTCTTTTTTTGCAGATACTGACTGGATGTGCGACTGCCTGGCTGACTGGATGTGCGACTGCCCAATGTCCAAGTTGAGTAGTTTATGATTGTTCCGGGTAGCAGGGGTAGCTCTTGCTACCCTCAGGAGGTGATCGGCCCTGCCCTTGCCAGATCACGTTTGTCCTGTTATCTGTTGTCTGCGTTTTGTGACTCATTCGTGTAATTGCTTATTTTGTCAATATTTAGTCTGAAATTGCTGTTTTTTCATGTTTAAACTTGCGCTGTAGTCTTTTTTCTTTTTCTGCAGATACTGACTGGATGTGCGACTGCCTGGCTGACTGGATGTGCGACTGCCCCATGTCCAAGTTGAGTAGTTTATGATTGTTCCGGGTAGCAGGGGTAGCTCTTGCTACCCTCAGGAGGTGATCGGCCCTGCCCTTGCCAGATCACGTTTGTCCTGTTATCTGTTGTCTGCGTTTTGTGACTCATTCGTGTAATTGCTTATTTTGTGAATATTTAGTCTGAAATTGCTGTTTTTTCATGTTTAAACTTGCGCTGTAGTCTTTTTTTCTTTTTCTGCAGATACTGACTGGATGTGCGACTGCCTGGCTGACTGGATGTGCGACTGCCCCATGTCCAAGTTGAGTAGTTTATGATTGTTCCGGGTAGCAGGGGTAGCTCTTGCTACCCTCAGGAAGTGATCGGCCCTGCCCTTGCCAGATCACGTTTGTCCTGTTATCTGTTGTCTGCGTTTTGTGACTCATTCGTGTAATTGCTTATTTGGTCAATATTTAGTCTGAAATTGCTGTTTTTTCATGTTTAAACTTGCGCTGTAGTCTTTTTTTCTTTTTCTGCAGATACTGACTGGATGTGCGACTGCCCCATGTCCACGTTGAGTAGTTTATGATTGTTCCGGGTAGCAGGGGTAGCTCTTGCTACCCTCAGGAGGTGATCGGCCCTGCCCTTGCCAGATCACGTTTGTCCTGTTATCTGTTGTCTGCGTTTTGTGACTCATTCGTGTAATTGCTTATTTTGTCAATATTTATTCTGAAATTGCTGTTTTTTCATGTTTAAACTTGCGCTGTAGTCTTTTTTTCTTTTTCTGCAGATACTGACTGGATGTGCGACTGCCTGGCTGACTGGATGTGCGACTGCCCAATGTCCAAGTTGAGTAGTTTATGATTGTTCCGGGTAGCAGGGGTAGCTCTTGCTACCCTCAGGAGGTGATCGGCCCTGCCCTTGCCAGATCACGTTTGTCCTGTTATCTGTTGTCTGCGTTTTGTGACTCATTCGTGTAATTGCTTATTTTGTCAATATTTAGTCTGAAATTGCTGTTTTTTCATGTTTAAACTTGCGCTGTAGTCTTTTTTCTTTTTCTGCAGATACTGACTGGATGTGCGACTGCCTGGCTGACTGGATGTGCGACTGCCCCATGTCCAAGTTGAGCAGTTTATGATTGTTCCGGGTAGCAGGGGTAGCTCTTGCTACCCTCAGGAGGTGATCGGCCCTGCCCTTGCCAGGTCACGTTTGTCCTGTTATCTGTTGTCTGCGTTTTCTGACTCATTCGTGTAATTGCTTATTTTGTCAATATTTAGTCTGAAATTGCTGTTTTTTCATGTTTAAACTTGCGCTGTAGTCTTTTTTTCTTTTTCTGCAGATACTGACTGGATGTGCGACTGCCCCATGTCCAAGTTGAGTAGTTTATGATTGTTCCGGGTAGCAGGGGTAGCTCTTGCTACCCTCAGGAGGTGATCGGCCCTGCCCTTGCCAGATCACGTTTGTCCTGTTATCTGTTGTCTGCGTTTTGTGACTCATTCGTGTAATTGCTTATTTTGTCAATATTTAGTCTGAAATTGCTGTTTTTTCATGTTTAAACTTGCGCTGTAGTCTTTTTTCTTTTTCTGCAGATACTGACTGGATGTGCGACTGCCTGGCTGACTGGATGTGCGACTGCCCAATGTCCAAGTTGAGTAGTTTATGATTGTTCCGGGTAGCAGGGGTAGCTCTTGCTACCCTCAGGAGGTGATCGGCCCTGCCCTTGCCAGATCACGTTTGTCCTGTTATCTGTTGTCTGCGTTTTGTGACTCATTCGTTGAATTGCTTATTTTGCCATTATTTAGTCTGAAATTGCTGTTTTTTCATGTTTAAACTTGCGCTGTAGTCTTTTTTCTTTTTCTGCAGATACTGACTGGATGTGCGACTGCCTGGCTGACTGGATGTGCGACTGCCCCATGTCCAAGTTGAGTAGTTTATGATTGTTCCGGGTAGCAGGGGTAGCTCTTGCTACCCTCAGGAGGTGATCGGCCCTGCCCTTGCCAGATCACGTTTGTCCTGTTATCTGTTGTCTGCGTTTTGTGACTCATTCGTGTAATTGCTTATTTTGTCAATATTTAGTCTGAAATTGCTGTTTTTTCATGTTTAAACTTGCGCTGTAGTCTTTTTTTCTTTTTCTGCAGATACTGACTGGATGTGCGACTGCCCCATGTCCACGTTGAGTAGTTTATGATTGTTCCGGGTAGCAGGGGTAGCTCTTGCTAC
The DNA here is from genome assembly GCF_054643075.1 of Acanthaster planci. Classification (NCBI taxonomy): domain Eukaryota; kingdom Metazoa; phylum Echinodermata; class Asteroidea; order Valvatida; family Acanthasteridae; genus Acanthaster; species Acanthaster planci. Next base: position 10,631,237 of record NC_141782.1, read on the forward strand.
CCTCAGGAGGTGATCGGCCCTGCCCTTGCCAGGTCACGTTTGTCCTTTTATCTGTTGTCTGCGTTTTCTGACTCATTCGTGTAATTGCTTAATTTGTCAATATTTAGTCTGAAATTGCTGTTTTTTCATGTTTAAACTTGCGCTGTAGTCTTTTTTTCTTTTTTTGCAGATACTGACTGGATGTGCGACTGCCTGGCTGACTGGATGTGCGACTGCCCAATGTCCAAGTTGAGTAGTTTATGATTGTTCCGGGTAGCAGGGGTAGCTCTTGCTACCCTCAGGAGGTGATCGGCCCTGCCCTTGCCAGATCACGTTTGTCCTGTTATCTGTTGTCTGCGTTTTGTGACTCATTCGTGTAATTGCTTATTTTGTCAATATTTAGTCTGAAATTGCTGTTTTTGAATGTTTAAACTTGCGCTGTAGTCTTTTTTCTTTTTCTGCAGATACTGACTGGATGTGCGACTGCCTGGCTGACTGGATGTGCGACTGCCCAATGTCCAAGTTGAGTAGTTTATGATTGTTCCGGGTAGCAGGGGTAGCTCTTGCTACCCTCAGGAGGTGATCGGCCCTGCCCTTGCCAGATCACGTTTGTCCTGTTATCTGTTGTCTGTGTTTTGTGACTCAGTCGTGTAATTGCTTATTTGGTCAATATTTAGTCTGAAATTGCTGTTTTTTCATGTTTAAACTTGCGCTGTAGTCTTTTTTTCTTTTTCTGCAGATACTGACTGGATGTGCGACTGCCCCATGTCCAAGTTGAGTAGTTTATGATTGTTCCGGGTAGCAGGGGTAGCTCTTGCTACCCTCAGGAGGTGATCGGCCCTGCCCTTGCCAGATCACGTTTGTCCTGTTATCTGTTGTCTGCGTTTTGTTACTCATTCGTGTAATTGCTTATTTTGTCAATATTTAGTCTGAAATTGCTGTTTTTTCATGTTTAAACTTGCGCTGTAGTCTTTTTTCTTTTTCTGCAGATACTGACTGGATGTGCGACTGCCTGGCTGACTGGATGTGCGACTGCCCAATGTCCAAGTTGAGTAGTTTATGATTGTTCCGGGTAGCAGGGGTAGCTCTTGCTACCCTCAGGAGGTGATCGGCCCTGCCCTTGCCAGATCACGTTTGTCCTGTTATCTGTTGTCTGCGTTTTGTGACTCATTCGTTGAATTGCTTATTTTGCCATTATTTAGTCTGAAATTGCTGTTTTTTCATGTTTAAACTTGCGCTGTAGTCTTTTTTCTTTTTCTTTAGATACTGACTGGATGTGCGACTGCCTGGCTGACTGGATGTGCGACTGCCCCATGTCCAAGTTGAGTAGTTTATGATTGTTCCGGGTAGCAGGGGTAGCTCTTGCTACCCTCAGGAGGTGATCGGCCCTGCCCTTGCCAGATCACGTTTGTCCTGTTATCTGTTGTCTGCGTTTTGTTACTCATTCGTGTAATTGCTTATTTTGTCAATATTTAGTCTGAAATTGCTGTTTTTTCATGTTTAAACTTGCGCTGTAGTCTTTTTTCTTTTTCTGCAGATACTGACTGGATGTGCGACTGCCTGGCTGACTGGATGTGCGACTGCCCCATGTCCAAGTTGAGTAGTTTATGATTGTTCCGGGTAGCAGGGGTAGCTCTTGCTACCCTCAGGAGGTGATCGGCCCTGCCCTTGCCAGATCACGTTTGTCCTGTTATCTGTTGTCTGCGTTTTGTGACTCATTCGTGTAATTGCTTATTTTGTCAATATTTAGTCTGAAATTGCTGTTTTTTCATGTTTAAACTTGCGCTGTAGTCTTTTTTCTTTTTCTGCAGATACTGACTGGATGTGCGACTGCCTGGCTGACTGGATGTGCGACTGCCCCATGTCCAAGTTGAGTAGTTTATGATTGTTCCGGGTAGCAGGGGTAGCTCTTGCTACCCTCAGGAGGTGATCGGCCCTGCCCTTGCCAGATCACGTTTGTCCTGTTATCTGTTGTCTGCGTTTTGTGACTCATTCCTGTAATTGCTTATTTTGTCAATATTTAGTCTGAAATTGCTGTTTTTTCATGTTTAAACTTGCGCTGTAGTCTTTTTTCTTTTTCTGCAGATACTGACTGGATGTGCGACTGCCTGGCTGACTGGATGTGCGACTGCCCCATGTCCAAGTTGAGTAGTTTATGATTGTTCCGGGTAGCAGGGGTAGCTCTTGCTACCCTCAGGAAGTGATCGGCCCTGCCCTTGCCAGATCACGTTTGTCCTGTTATCTGTTGTCTGCGTTTTGTGACTCAGTCGTGTAATTGCTTATTTGGTCAATATTTAGTCTGAAATTGCTGTTTTTTCATGTTTAAACTTGCGCTGTAGTCTTTTTTTCTTTTTCTGCAGATACTGACTGGATGTGCGACTGCCCCATGTCCACGTTGAGTAGTTTATGATTGTTCCGGGTAGCAGGGGTAGCTCTTGCTACCCTCAGGAGGTGATCGGCCCTGCCCTTGCCAGGTCACGTTTGTCCTGTTATCTGTTGTCTGCGTTTTCTGACTCATTCGTGTAATTGCTTATTTTGTCAATATTTAGTCTGAAATTGCTGTTTTTTCATGTTTAAACTTGCGCTGTAGTCTTTTTTCTTTTTCTGCAGATACTGACTGGATGTGCGACTGCCTGGCTGACTGGATGTGCGACTGCCCATGTCCAAGTTGAGTAGTTTATGATTTTTCCGGGTAGCAGGGGTAGCTCTTGCTACCCTCAGGAGGTGATCGGCCCTGCCCTTGCCAGATCACGTTTGTCCTGTTATCTGTTGTCTGCGTTTTGTGACTCATTCGTTGAATTGCTTATTTTGTCAATATTTAGTCTAAAATTGCTGTTTTTTCATGTTTAAACTTGCGCTGTAGTCTTTTTTTTTCTGCAGATACTGACTGGATGTGCGACTGCCTGGCTGACTGGATGTGCGACTGCCCCATGTCCAAGTTGAGTAGTTTATGATAGTTCCGGGTAGCAGGGGTAGCTCTTGCTACCCTCAGGAGGTGATCGGCTCTGCCCTTGCCAGATCACGTTTGTCCTGTTATCTGTTGTCTGCACTTTGTGACTCATTCGTGTAATTGCTTATTTTGTCAATATTTAGTCTGAAATTGCTGTTTTTTCATGTTTAAACTTGCGCTGTAGTCTTTTTTCTTTTTCTGCAGATACTGACTGGATGTGCAACTGCCTGGCTGACTGGATGTGCGACTGCCCCATGTCCAAGTTCAGTAGTTTATGATAGTTCCGGGTAGCAGGGGTAGCTCTTGCTCCTCTCAAAAGGTGATCGGCCCTGCCCTTGCCAGATCACGTTTGTCCTGTTATCTGTTGTCTGCGTTTTGTGACTCATTCGTTGAATTGCTTATTTGGTCAATATTTAGTCTGAAAATGCTGTTTTTTCATGTTTAAACTTGCGCTGTAGTCTTTTTTCTTTTTCTGCAGATACTGACTGGATGTGCGACTGCCTGGCTGACTGGATGTGCGACTGCCCCATGTCCAAGTTCAGTAGCTTATTTTTGTTCTGGGTAGCAGGGGTAGCTCTTGCTCCCCTCAGGAGGTGATCGGCCCTGCCCTTGCCAGATCACGTTTGTCCTGTTATCTGTTGTCTGCGTTTTGTGACTCATTCGTTGAATTGCTTATTTTGTCAATATTTAGTCTGAAATTACTGTTTTTTCATGTTTAAACTTGCACTGTAGTCTGTTTTCTTTTTCTTTAGATACTGACTGGATGTGCGACTGCCTGGCTGACTGGATGTGCGACTGCCCAATGTCCAAGTTGAGTAGTATTTGGTTGTTCCGTTAGCAGGGGTAGCTCTTGCTACCCTCAGGAGGTGATCGGCCCTGCCCTTGCCAGATCACGTCTGTCCTGTTATCTGTTGTCTGCGTTTTGTGACTCATTCGTTAAATCGCTTATTTTGTCAATATTTAGTCTGAAATTGCTGTTTTTTCATGTTTAAACTTGCGCTGTAGTCTTTTTTCTTTTTCAGCAGATACTGACTGGATGTGCGACTGCCTGGCTGACTGGATGTGCGACTGCCCAATGTCCAATTTGAGTAGTTTATGATTGTTCCGGGTAGCAGGGGTAGCTCTTGCTACCCTCAGGAGGTGATCGGCCCTGCCCTTGCCAGATCACGTTTGTCCTGTTATCTGTTGTCTGCGTTTTGTGACTCATTCGTTGAATTGCTTATTTTGTCAATATTTAGTCTAAAATTGCTTTTTTTTCATGTTTAAACTTGCGCTGTAGTCTTTTTTTTTCTGCAGATACTGACTGGATGTGCGACTGCCTGGCTGACTGGATGTGCGACTGCCCCATGTCCAAGTTGAGTAGTTTATGATTGTTCCAGGTAGCAGGGGTAGCTTTTCCACCCCAGGAGGTGATCGGTCCTGCCCTTGCCAGATCACGTTTGTCCTGTTATATGTTGTCTGCACTTTGTGACTCATTCGTGTAATTGCTTATTTTGTCAATATTTAGTCTGAAATTGCTGTTTTTTCATGTTTAAACTTGCGCTGTAGTCTGTTTTCTTTTTCTTTAGATACTGACTGGATGTGCGACTGCCTGGCTGACTGGATGTGCGACTGCCCAATGTCCAAGTTGAGTAGTATTTGGTTGTTCCGGGTAGCAGGGGTAGCTCTTGCTACCCTCAGGAGGTGATCGGCCCTGCCCTTGCCAGATCACGTCTGTCCTGTTATCTGTTGTCTGCGTTTTGTGACTCATTCGTTAAATCGCTTATTTTGTCAATATTTAGTCTGAAATTGCTGTTTTTTCATGTTTAAACTTGCGCTGTAGTCTTTTTTCTTTTTCAGCAGATACTGACTGGATGTGCGACTGCCTGGCTGACTGGATGTGCGACTGCCCAATGTCCAATTTGAGTAGTTTATGATTGTTCCGGGTAGCAGGGGTAGCTCTTGCTACCCTCAGGAGGTGATCGGCCCTGCCCTTGCCAGATCACGTTTGTCCTGTTATCTGTTGTCTGCGTTTTGTGACTCATTCGTTGAATTGCTTATTTTGTCAATATTTAGTCTAAAATTGTTGTTTTTTCATGTTTAAACTTGCGCTGTAGTCTTTTTTTTTCTGCAGATACTGACTGGATGTGCGACTGCCTGGCTGACTGGATGTGCGACTGCCCCATGTCCAAGTTGAGTAGTTTATGATTGTTCCAGGTAGCAGGGGTAGCTTTTCCACCCCAGGAGGTGATCGGTCCTGCCCTTGCCAGATCACGTTTGTCCTGTTATATGTTGTCTGCACTTTGTGACTCATTCGTGTAATTGCTTATTTTGTCAATATTTAGTCTGAAATTGCTGTTTTTTCATGTTTAAACTTGCGCTGTAGTCTTTTTTTTCTGCAGATACTGACTGGATGTGCGACTGCCTGGCTGACTGGATGTGCGACTGCCCCATGTCCAAGTTGAGTAGTTTATGATTGTTCCGGGTAGCAGGGGTAGCTCTTGCTACCCTCAGGAGGTGATCGGCCCTGCCCTTGCCAGATCACGTTTGTCCTGTTATCTGTTGTCTGCGTTTTGTGACTCATTCGTGTAATTGCTTATTTTGTCAAGATTTAGTCTGAAATTGCTGTTTTTTCATGTTTTAAACTTGCGCTGTAGTCTTTTTTCTTTTTCTGCAGATACTGACTGGATGTGCGACTGCCTGGCTGACTGGATGTGCGACTGCCCAATGTCCAAGTTGAGTAGTTTATGATTGTTCCGGGTAGCAGGGGTAGCTCTTGCTACCCTCAGGAGGTAATCGGCCCTGCCCTTTCCATATCACGTTTGTCCTGTTATCTGTTGTCTGCGTTTTGTGACTCATTCCTTTAATTGCTTATTTTGTCAATATTTAGTCTGAAATTGCTGTTTTTTCATGTTTAAACTTGCGCTGTAGTCTTTTTTTCTTTTTCTGCAGATACTGACTGGATGTGCGACTGCCTGGCTGACTGGATGTGCGACTGCCCCTTGTCCAAGTTGAGTAGTTTATGATTGTTCTGGGTATCAGGGGTAGCTCTTGCTACCCCCAGGAGGTGATCGGCCCTGCCCTTGCCAGATCACGTTTGTCCTGTTATCTGTTGTCTGCGTTTTGTGACTCATTCGTTTAATTGCTTACATTGTCAATATTTAGTCTGAAAATGCTGTTTTTTTATGTTTAAACTTGCGCTGTAGTCTTTTTTCTTTTTCTGCAGATACTGACTGGATGTGTGACTGCCTGGCTGACTGGATGTGCGACTGCCCCATGTCCAAGTTGAGTAGTTTATGATTGTTCCGGGTAGCAGGGGTAGCTCTTGCTACCCTCAGGAGGTGATCGGCCCTGCCCTTGCCAGATCACGTTTGTCCTGTTATCTGTTGTCTGCATTTTGTGACTCATTCCTTTAATTGCTTATTTTGTCAATATTTAGTCTGAAATTGCTGTTTTTGAATGTTTAAACTTGCGCTGTAGTCTGTTTTCTTTTTCTGCAGATACTGACTGGATGTGCGACTGCCTGGCTGACTGGATGTGCGACTGCCCGATGTCTAAGTTGAGTAGTTTATGATTGTTCCGGGTAGCAGGGGTAGCTCTTGCTACCCTCAGGAGGTGATTGGCCCTGCCCTTGCCAGATCACGCTTGTCCAGTTATCTGTTGTCTGCGTTTTGTGACTCATTCGTTTAATTGCTTATTTTGTCAATATTTAGTCTGAAAATGCTGTTTTTGAATGTGTAAACTTGCGCTGTAGTCTTTTTTCTTTTTCTGCAGATACTGACTGGATGTGCGACTGCCTGGCTGACTGGATGTGCGACTGCCTCATGTCCAAGTTGAGTAGTTTATGATTGTTCCGGGTAGCAGGGGTAGCTCTTGCTACCCTCAGGAGGTGATCGGCCCTGCCCTTGCCAGATCACGTTTGTCCTGTTATCTGTTGTCTGCGTTTTCTGACTCATTCGTTTAATTGCTTACATTGTCAATATTTAGTCTGAAAATGCTGTTTTTTCATGTTTAAACTTGCGCTGTAGTCTTTTTTCTTTTTCTGCAGATACTGACTGGATGTGCGACTGCCTGGCTGACTGGATGTGCGACTGCCCCATGTCCAAGTTGAGTAGTTTATGATTGTTCCGGGTAGCAGGGGTAGCTCTTGCTACCCTCAGGAGGTGATCGGCCCTGCCCTTGCCAGATCACGTTTGTCCTGTTATCTGTTGTCTGCGTTTCGTGACTCATTCGTTTAATTGATTATTTTGTCAATAATTAGTCTGAAAATGCTGTTTTTCCATGTTTAAACTTCCGCTGTAGTCTTTTTTTCTTGTTCTGCAGATACTGACTGGATGTGCGACTGCCTGGCTGACTGGATGTGCGACTGCCCCATGTCCAAGTTGAGTAGTTTATGATTGTTCCGGGTAGCAGGGGTAGCTCTTGCTACCCTCAGGAGGTGATCGGCCCTGCCCTTGCCAGATCACGTTTGTCCTGTTATCTGTTGTCTGCGTTTTGTGACTCATTCGTTTAATTGCTTATTTTGTCAATATTTAGTCTGAAAATGCTGTTTTTTCATGTTTAAACTTGCGCTGTAGTCTTTTTTCTGTCACACCTGTCACAGCGCCTTGCACAGAGAAGTTATGTACAGCAGTTGTGACGCTGAACGTCAGGCTGCCGCTGACATCCCAAAGTTCAGATGCAGAGTATGAGATGATGTGCTTCTTACACATTGTGTTATCTTACATATGTTATAATAGTATTGAACTACATGTACCTGGATAATTTATGAATCATTCAATTCAGTTCGCACTCAAAGGCGTGCTTTTTTTCAGGATCATAAATTTTAGGGCAGCATTTTCATCGAAAGCTCGGGGATTATGAAATACATTTCCTGTTGTTATCCAAAATGCTCATACTCCGGCTTTACAAGCAAAACTTACTGGTCTTTAAAAGTTAATTTCTTCTGTGTACTAGCAACATTATGTCTCACTGTAATAATTGCTTTCATTCATTTCGTCTCATATCTGACAGCTCAGGTTCTAAGTTTCTTCAGAGAAAATGCACTTCTATTTTTGCTGCGAACATATTGAAATATGATATAAAAATGAACAGTCATAGAAGCATTTATTTTTTAACCAAGTATGTAAGAATCCATATATGCAAGAACAGAATTCTGTTGTCCTAATTTCTGGAAACAGCTAACATGCAGTAATATGAACATTGCACCTACAAAAAGTAGTGATATATATTACCTTTAATTTGTGTAGAAATGCAATATTTTGTATGAGTTTCAACCATTTTAGATATTTGAACCAATTTTGTTTTTGTTTTATACTGTTGCATGATTGATCATTGTTGCGAGTCGCTTAATACTGATTTTTAAATGGTTTATTATTTTTGAAGATCTGCTTCGACATTTTTACTGCGAGTAAAAACTGAACCAAAGACATAACTTGCAGAGTGTAGTTACTCGCCATAAGTACAGTATTTTTACTCGTGCTTTATCGTCATTTTTAAAGTACTGTAGATGTATGTTGACTTGCATGAAAATTGTTTAAATTGCAATTAATTTTTGTAGGCAATCTGTTTTTTTTTCAGCTATTTCAACAGACCTTAATTTAAAAGATATTAACAGCTGTCTTCAGAAACAAACTTCTCATCAATTCATTTTGTGAAGATTTTGTAGAGCACTTTCATTTCCGCATTCATTTTTGGAATTATAACAATTTGCCTGATTAGTTTTCATGACAGGGTATTTTAAAAACTAAGTGAATTTACATAAAACGTAACTTAACACATAACACATGTGCAGAAACGCTGTGAAACCAGTCTGAAAAGTTCTTGGTGTTTGAATGCTTCAACATTTTCACGGGAAGTCATTTTTGAACTGCTACAGAATTTAACTTATTCATTGGAATATATTAAACGGGGTGGTTCTAAACTATTTTTTGATGTTTTTAATGCGGTTTAATTACATGCATATAGATATAGATAATAAATTTCACATTCTTCATTGGCATAACTGACATTTAATTGTAATGAAGTTTTATTCCAGTGTTTTAATTTCTAGTCTCAGGTGCAAAAATAGTTAACCTCGCTATGAATTCAATATGGCCGACAGGAAATTTTGACATGTTCAACATAGATACTACATGTGTTTTTAAATGAACATTTTTTGCCCAAACCATTGCAACCTTGGCATTTCCTTCCCTTGCAGGACGTTATATTTTTTAATATGAACATCTGCATTGGCATAAAAACAAAAAGGAACCAAGACCATTTACAAGAGCAAACGAAATTGAAAGTATAGGTTTATTGAAGCTCAGTGGTATGTTTTCAAGGTTTGCAGTAAAGAAAAATGCATTGCAAAAATTGTGGATTTTATTTTTTTTTCTCGTGAATGCCCTTGGAAGTACTTCTTCTATTCGTGGTTTGTAGTGCAATCATTTTCAAGGGGGCGTGGAAAGGAAACGAATTGTGGCTTATACATGTGACGTGTTTCTATTAATGTGCAGAATGGCCGCGTGTGCTTAATTTCCCGTTATTGAGGTTGAAATTAGGACGAATTGATGGCTGATACTGGGACTGGTGACTTTTATGTGGAGCTGCTTCAAATGTTCCTATTCGGATCCCCGTTGGCTATTTACACTCTAGTGTAGAATAAATATTTATCCAAATAATTCACATGGACAAAAAAAGTTGATCCAAACATCTTTTGGGAAAGATTCACGAATTTAAGAGTTGAAGCCCCATTTTATTGTCTCTACCTTCAAGTTGTATAAAATTAATGCAGCAAAAACAATTAATCTTATGTTCTATAATTCTGTGAAATTAAAAATTGTGCCCGTCATATCTCCTTTAAGCAAATTCTACTCGTCTTACACAAAACCTCCCGAGTAAATATATCCTTAGAAATTCAAAACATGCATTAAGAAAGCAAAATCTGACCTTCCAAAGTTTTTGGATGTTGGAGATTGGTACTTTAATTAAACTCATCGAAGCGCACACGACTTTTGTGTGAATCACCCGTATTTATTTTGTTTGCCATCGAATTTATCAAGCGTCGTCTGCAATCTAGATCATTCGGAAATGGCAACAACCCGGTGGACGGTAGCTGGTGCTTCTGAAGCCAGAGTGAGAGGGTCCCGGCATGGAGCTAACAATGGTCCCAGGTTCAACAGAGGCCTTGCGGTGTAGCCATTTTGCAGGGCATTTCTTTTATTCCATAGGGAAACCTCCTTTGTGCATGCCCTGTGGTAGAAAAGCACTCGGGCCTGCAAGACTGCAGTCTTGCAAACCTTCTGTTCCCTCTAACTTCTGACTGGGATGTCTCAGGTTCAAATCATGCCAGCGAAGTTTTAGCCCCTCATTCGAATTAATTTTTCCGAAAGAAATTTTCAAGAGGCACGATCCAGGGGTCCAGATAGAACTTGTCTCTAAATTGAAAGATTCCATGTTCAATTCCTTCCGACAATTTGTTTTTGCGTCTCTCTTTACTTTTTTGCGATAAAAAAATTTCAAGCGGCGTTAGTAACTTACCATGAGTGAGAGGACCTCTGGGGACATAGTAATTAGAGCCGCTTTCTCTGTGATGAAAGTTCCCGGGTTGAATTCATTTCCGAGAATGTTTGCAATCTCCATTTTCATCAAATTTTCTTGTAACGAAAAATTTTCAAGCGGTACTTTTAACCTTCCAGGAGTAGCAAGATCCAGTAGTCACAATTGCTGGTTCAAGAGCGGGAGTTCCTATGTTCGAGTCCTTTCAAAAATTATTGCGCCTGCGTTTTTACCCCTTTTTGGAACCTCTCTAAAGTACGACGATCCAGGTGGTCCTGTGATTAGAGCCGCTGAGTCATCGGGATCAATTCCCACCAAAGACTTTTCAGCGCCTCGGGTTTTTTGTTTGTTTGTTTATTATTAAATTTGTTCACAATAGAATTTTTCAAGAGTGAGAGGATCCCGGTGATCCAGATAGAGCTGCTGACTCCAGAGCGCCAGGTCCAAGTCCTACCAAAGAAATTTTGGCACTTCCATGGTTTTGGCACCTCAAGTTTTCCTAAAGCAGATCTCCTAGTGGCTGGCGGTTAGAGCTGCTGACCCTTAGAGGGAGAGGTTCCAGGTTCAATTCCTGGTTAAGTATTTTTGACCCTCCGTTTTTATATATTTTTTTTTATTTCACATCTTTCAAGTTGTATTCATATAGCCCGTAACCCCCTGATGGGCAAGTGGATGAAGCTCCTCACTCGGCGATGTGAGGTAGAATTTATTGGGTAGCAACCCTACCATAGAATTTCCGACGCCTTGACTTTTACTAATGTCTTTTGTTTTGTTTTTTTAATAGAATTTCTGATTACTTCTCCAATCGGTTTTTTTTTATGGTTCAACACTTATCTGATTGGCTCAACTGCTAGTGCCTCCCACTGAAAATAGCATGTTTGGTACATGAAATTCTACGCATGGATGACCAATTTTTAACAATTTCCAGACGTATACTAGAAATGCACAGATATTAAATGTTAATTAAAAGCAGCGTGGATGTTAAAACACGGGAGAACATGCTATACTGTGATAACATTATGTTTAAAATATTCCGCATAGTCAACTGATCATGAATTTTACCGATTATATAAATATACCATGATTTAAAAAATTAAGAAAGTTCATACACACATTTGCATACATGTACACATACAGTATACTCCTCATCTGATCAGTGTTGTATCGAAGGTGATTTATCAAAATTATGTAATCAATATATAGGTTAAAGTTAGAACTGGCATTCAACTCACAAAAAACAATATGTTTAAGATCTCCTTAAGATGGAACCTCAAAACAACACTAGAGACATCAAATGTGCCTGAAAGAATGGATAATGTAGAGAGCCCCTCTTGCTTGAATGTTTGCAGTTCATGTTTTGTGTTTGGGCAAAGGCAGCAGGAAACGTTATCACTTCATGATGATGTCATGCACCAGCGAATGTATGGTCAACATTTTTTTTTACAAAAACCTTCTATAATAATTCTTTCAAATCCTTTTGCAATGCCTTAAAATGAGTTAAGGTTTCAAATTCTTTCTAGCACCAAAAAGTAAGGTTCCTTTTAGAAATTTAAAATTTTCCAAGCCAAAATTGTATGTATCATTAAGTTGCGACATTTGGATAAAAGTATTCATTTACAATTGGTATTGATTTATAACAGTATAAGCGACGTTGGTAAAATCACTGCGTCTGTTTGGGACGTGTTTGCAATGGTGATTCTTTAATAAGCTAGATACTACAATCCAAATATGGCCATCACCAGAGGCTGTTTTAGTTTAAACTTTTCATATAAGTCTACATACATGTATTTGTCTGACCATATGGTTTAACAAAAGTGCATCCTAAAATCTTTTAAAGTACACGTGACAGCACACATTTACATGTAAATTTGCAGGAAAGGACCATCACCACCAACTGAGAAAAACTGAGAAGTCTTGCACCTATATATTAACTTCCCATTCTCTAAACATGAACACTTTTCTGAAAACTTTAGCATGAACATGGTGCATGTTACATGACTTCCCAAAACAAAATAAAAAAGGACAAAAATCTTGACAACTGCCAACTTGTCAAAAACCTTTGCCCATGGCTAATGTCCACTCATGAAGTCACCTCATAGAGCCTGTTTGTTTCACACAAACCTGGATCTCGATCAGTTATCTCAATGCTCCATCCACTGGGCGAGTACCAGTGTCTGTGAACCACTGGATCACTGATCGAGATCCGTATCTGTATAAAACAAACAGGCCAACAGCCATAGCATGAATGTGTCTCCTTTAGCCTCAAAACTAACACCCTTTTATTTCAGTAGACAATGAGTTGTTCCCACACAAGTAGGTACTGCATACGAGTGCGTAAGCAGAAGTAATGAGCACAAAGGTTGGGATGTGGATGTATACTGGAATGTGTAAATCAAAGTTTATTGAAGGATTCATTCATGACTGACTAGGATCCCACCTGTCACTCAATCCAAGTGGGGCAAACCTGCTGAAAACTCTGACACCGTAAGCCAGTTTGTCATTTTCTTCCTCTGCATTACCTCCAGCAGCTCCTCCGCTCTGAGCAGGAGTGCCCGATGACGACTGCCTAGATGCACCCCTTTGTGCCCTCTTGCCCTTCTTGGCCCTAATGGTCTTTTGCCTTGGCAGGAGGAGGGGCCAACAGGGCTCCAGGAGCTGATCAAACAAAGCCTGAACCCTTGACGTTGTACCCCGCAGCAGCTCTGAACCCACCCACAGCCGCTGCTCCCGCATGGTCATCGACTTCAGGATCAGGACGAAGCTATGAATCAGGGGCCCATCGTATAGGACTGCCATGTCAGGATGCATATAGGGACAGAGCAGGAGTTTGTTCAGGTTCTCCAAGTCCAGCAAGCACTGCTGCCACTGTGCCACTGCCTGGATCACTTCCGAATCTAACCTTCTGGTTTCCTTGTACTTTTTTGCATGTGGCTTGCAGTTTCGGAGTATGGCATGCACGTCAGAGTTTTCCATGTCCATTTGCAGGTGCTCCGGGGTGGCTTCACCCTTGCTGATGTGTCTCTGTCTGCTTGCTGCCACTCCATGTAACCAGCTCACAATCACTGCTAAAGCATGGTCCGAGTAGACAGGTGGGTCTGCATGACTGAGCAAGTACACTGTCACACAGGTGGCTAGTTGGAACACGGCTGGAATGCCACTAATGACTGAGCCATCAACATCCACTGCGGCAAGGAGAACACCTCTGCGATCGGTCTCAGACATGGCTGGGATATCCTGCAGACCCGGCATGGCTAACCTGTGCTCATCATCTTTAGCCATCTCATAGACTGGCTCCACAGTGCTGTATTTGAGCGTTCCTAAGGACTGCGCATACTCCTCAACAACTGGCTGTCTCCTGGAGGCTGACTTCTGCTCTTTGAGCAGGATGCCATACAAGACGGATCTGATGTTGAGTGATGCTCTTCCAGCACTAGGTTGGAGAGGGTCTTCCACTTGAATAGTTAGGAACACCCTCTTGTTGCACAGGACATTAGCACACAATGCCGACACTTTACCCTCGTTCAGCAGCACAACAAACCATGGCGGTACAGAGACAAATGCTGCCAACTTGCTTTTGGCAGGTTTCCCAAGACCTCCAGACACATGTCCCGAAGGTTCGCTGTCTGACAGTTGGTACATCTCAAGTGAAGCATCAATGAGCCGTCTCAGCTTCTCTAGGTTGGCACCTGTCACGTGCCTGACCATGTCTCCAACAGCTTCCTCAATGGTCTCTTTCTCACTCAGCCAGGACAGGTAGCTGATAATCTGATTGTGGCTCTTACTGCCTGATTTTGACCGAGAGAACTGGGAGTGAACAAAACTGTGGAATGGGTCAAGAGAGGCCCCAAAGGTGTCTTTGTAATCGTTCCCAACAGCAGTGGCAAGTACTGGCAGTAATGTCTGCTTGACATGGAACATTTTGCACAGTGCACTACGTTTGTATTTCTTACACTCAATGTACAGCTCACTGGCTGAAGGTTCAGTTGACATTTTACACCTTCTCCTTCTGGACTGTGCCGCTGCTTCCGGTGCCTTCGCCTTTCTTGGATTCTTCCAGTCCAAATAGTCAAGTGGCAAGTACCCAACTCTTAGGTCCATGATGTAGAAGTCACTGTCACGCGAAGCTGCTACACAGTTCCAAGCATTGGCTAGTACTGCAGTTTCAGCATCAGCCTCAAAGTCGCAAAATACATATGGAATGCCAAGATCATCAAGCACCTTGATAAATACCAGTACACTGCAGGGAGACACAGCTATCCCACCACTGCCACCAGAAATAGCAACAGCTGTCCGGATGCGTTCCAGGCTCCTGGACTTTGTTTCTGCAAGCTTTTTGTTGTCCTTCTCCATGGCTCCATCAAACACCAGATAAGGAGAAACATTACACTTGGCAAGATTGTGAAAGAAAAGCTTGCACTTGGCTGAAAAGTTCTCGTAGCATCCACCATGATGCCCATCATCACACGGAGGGCGATCAAAATACAGGTAAAACAGGAGTGCATAGCCGTCTATGACAAGACCCTCATCATGCAGGCAGTGATTTGTGAACAGTGACGGATACTGCTCAATCATAGAGCTAAGTCCTTTTACTCCCATGATGCACTGTTCACACCACAATGATTTCTTCCAATGTCAAAATATATGGGAGTTGGTAGCAAGGTGACTCATGCAATATACTGGTATGAAGTTTGTGTAATGGGTAAAAAAAAACCTGCCCAAGCCTTTCTTCAAATTTCTTGAAACTTCTGGTTGCAACTCCGTCAACCTGTAAATAAAAGACAAAATGTACACAAAAAATGTGAATTTTTCATGGCACAGTCAGATACTGTAGGAAGTGGTACATGTACATGTACTTGCTTATGTGATATTCTGGTGTTTATCATAAACCTTTTGTGAGAAACTGTAATAAGAAATTGTCTCATTTCCATATCCTGCCATGGTTTAAATAAGCCATTCTCAAAGTCAAGTCACTAGTCCTGCATACATTCCATCCGAGACAATGACCGCGTAAACCATCCATCTACATGTATACATATGTTTACATTTAAAATGCAACCAACAATCCATTTTCAAGAGTTACTTAACGAGGCTCTCTATAAAGGGCATTGGATGTTGGGTGATAACTGGTCCTTGATACATGTATAATTTGCTTATGTATGTACTAGCATGACAACTAACTATGCAAACTTTTGTACATATACATCCCTGAATCATTCAGGGGATGTACGTGTACATGTAGGTTTGTGTTCAGGATCAGGGAGCATGCTCTGACCACAGGGCTACCATGGCTACACACTCACTTGTTACTGTAGGCATGGTACATGTAGGTGAGTATACAAAAAGGTTTGGATATTTTCTGGACTGTGGCAGGTTCATGGGTGAATTTAGTTATTATTTATATTGTATTAATGTTACGTGTGGTTCACTGAACTTCAAAAATGTCAGCATTTTTAAAATAGATAAAGTGTAACCACATAACGGCAAAAACCTCGACTTCGTACAAAAAAAAACAATGTCTGAAATATATTTCGTATGAAAAGTGGGTTAAACGTGCAACATATGCTAGACATCCTCCATATGAAACAATGTACGGTTCATATACGGTCTCCACGTTCGAGCTCATTACTTTGCACTCAACAGGCTGAGTAAATTTCACCATGATTTCACTTACGTTGTCGTCATCAACATTGTGCAACCATGCCGGTGCAACCAGATGTTTCGGCCTGCACTACTGCAGCGCTTAACTTTAGCCGTTGTGGCCCAGATTTGATTTATTCCTGTCCACTTCTGAATGAAACTAGTATTAAGAGAAGACTTGGAATGATGCAACAAACAGTCTTTTCAAGAAATCTTCGCTGTTCAGAAACGGCTGCTCGAAGTGCAACGTCACTCACACGCTGACAAGTCGGGAACAGATTATCGATGCGACTCGGCCAGATTGCGGACTTCCGCATATCGATAGTGTCCACTGAGTGTTAACGCAGAGGGCGCAATGCATGGGTTGGCACTGGTGGGCGGGTTGGTTCCGGCATAATTGGTTCAGGTTTTTGTTGCAAGGAATGCGTCCTAAAGGGTCGGATACCAGACACAAGTCGGCGTTCATGTCCTGGCAACGCACGACGTACATGTACATGTATGTGACGTGACGTATGTATAGTCCCAGGGTAAGACTTTCTTGGTTCTAAATTTGAAGGTCATACTTAGTTTTTGAGGTGATTTTGTATTATATTATCCAACCAGTATAATATTCATTCAATACCCTACGAAATTTTGCAAAGAATAGGCCTACAATGTATTCCGTAGGCCAAATTGCCGCTTCTTCTTACTCGTCATCCATCGTCCAGTGGCAGGCCTATGGTAATGCCTTGAACTTAATTGTCCACCCACCTGCCCACCTGACATGCCTTCTGAGCACGCTGCCGCCACCCCCCCAGCCTTTAACTTTAGACAAGGCGCACGTGGCACCTCAGATGCTAGTACTAGTGGTAGGCCTACAGCTGATTGACCGGTTCTGCAAACAGAAACAGTTCCTGGCACCTTGAAAACTTACTTTCATCTGTCATGTCTGCAGTGGTCTGTTCATGGAAAGGTTTTCATCCAGAAACAGGATCCAAGGCCCCTTAGGCCTATCCAAAAATTATCCAGCTAGGCCCTACATATAGTCATACTTAACAATTCTGGGCAGTCATTTGAAAGATGAATGCTAGTGAGCCTTTTTTTTTGGTGGTCGGTAGTTAATCACCCAGTTCCGCAAACTTTTGCCAGTTCTGCGAACCACAGCGTCCGCGCCATCTGCACGGTCATGACGGTAGGCCTAGGTTTGTTTTTCCGAGACAGAAGGACATGCGCTTGACCTACTCCCAGAACAGTGGGAGCGGGGCGGACGTCAAACCCCACAATTCTGGGGGGTATGTCACACATGTGGTATGTAACGAAATGTAAAACTCATTTGTGGAACTGGCAAAAAATCTTGCAGTCACTTTTGTATCCAATGCCTATATAGGCCTATTTGATAATGTACAGAACCAGGGCTTGATTTACAAAAAAAAAGTGGCATGTACTGGTGCATGTAGACCGAAAACCTACATGTACATGCACCAGGAAAAACCTACATGCACCATAATTTTGCAAATACTGGTAGCACATATTCCCGTATATAGCAATTTAAGGATTATAAGCCAAAGATAAGGTTAGGTGTGTACATGTATATGTATTATGAATCTGCTGCGAGGAATGGGAGAAAGAAATAACACTTTCATACACTATCTGGTCAAGAATTTAACAAACTTTATTCTTATTCTCACTTATTGGTAAATACATGTATATGCAGGAAATGAGTATTTTGGTGGTTAAAAAAGTTACATGCATGTCGTGCATGATCAGTAAAAAAAGCTACATGCACAAGCAAAATTCTACATGCACTGGTGCATGCATGCACCGGGTGAATTGAGCCCTTTACTGAACTCATATTTTCATGGTGAGATAGCTGATAATTTGTGAAAGTAACATAGATTTTGGTTTGAAAAAAAAATCACTGCAAGGATTGTTTGAAAGAGTGACAAACACGACATTCATGGAATGCACACGTGCTGCTGTTGTGAACCGCGATTGGCAAAAAATGATCGTCTCCAATCTTCTTAATTTATGGCTGTGGTTCTATAAGCAAAAATGATTTTCTGCAAGATCAGCAAGTAAACTATTTCAGAGAAGTATGAATCAAGTCCCCAGCAATTTTGTCGTTCTGAAAATGAAGCCCGTTTTTTCTGGATTGCGGAACTGGCAAAATTGTGGAACTGGACATTCAACTGTACATGAAACCATTGCACCCTGGACAATAGTACAGTGGTAACACACAAAAGACCAATACTAGTGGTGAAGCCATGAGCACCACTGTCTTGTGGAGAAGGCACATGTTTTTCTTTACATTTACTTTGGCATGCTTAGGAGAGGATATCAGTCACCTGTTAGTGCTTGTTGTAGGTTATTGGCAAGTAACTCGAATCAGCATTAATCACAGCCACTTAAGCTTTAAACTATTTGACATCACACGCACTCACAAGGAACATCAGAGAAGGCACATGGCCAAGGAATGTTGATATCTTTCATTTGATCATTAAGTCAACACTTATCGCGCGCATGGAATGGTGATAGCCACTCATCATGGAAAAGTTGTGCGTGCGCAAGCTGGGTACTGAAATACAGCACGCTGCATGTATGTGGTGGCATTTGAATATTTTGTTAGCGCCCTGTATGCTACAGTGCTTAAATTAATAAATTAATA
This sequence comes from Acanthaster planci, assembly GCF_054643075.1. NCBI lineage: Eukaryota > Metazoa > Echinodermata > Asteroidea > Valvatida > Acanthasteridae > Acanthaster > Acanthaster planci. The sequence continues at coordinate 10,649,965 of NC_141782.1, forward strand.
GTGATGAGCTCCACAAGATGGCAAAGGCGGTTGTGGCTTTGCGACTGGCACTGGTCTTGTTGGTGTTTCTACCAGCTGAGTGTGCCATGCGCAACTTGACTAAAGGCTTGACTAAAGCACAGATAGCCTCAAACTGGCAGCTTTGCACTATACATATAGCTGGTTCCGTGATTTCCATGTTGGCACATGTACAGAACCACTGAACTGGCTACTGTATATTTAATTGTTTGAAGCTACTAGTTTAGGCTCCTAGTGCTTATTGCCGCAGCATGTAAAGAGTGAATACCTCTTTGTGACCTTGATCTGGACTTGTTGACACCCATGTCACAGTCTAGACCCGGGTAAGAGTTCCATAAACAGACATCATTAGGTTTTCTCTTGTTAGTTGTATCAGCCATTGGGAAGTGATGGCGTGTCCTGAAATGTCAAATTTAGCAGGGAGGTACATGTACTAAGAAAATACTCAGAAATTTCCAGACCAGTCTCTTGGGGTTTGTGCACAGCTTGTGAAGTGATGTCTGTGTGTGGAACTGTTTTCCAGACCCGGAAACGGGGCCCAGTATCCTCTGTTGATATTGGGCCCTGACTTGGGATGTACATGTACGTAAAACATGTGAATTTTACCCTCTGATATCTGCTACTTTTTGTGAGCCGAAATTTTGCCCGTATTCATAATCTGAGTATCATTATGCTTACCAGGCAACTTGAGTTTCAATCTGCAGGTTGCTATTTGCAGGGAATTTTCCTTTCCCCCACGATTTGGGAAGAAATTTATTGCCATTGTAAGCATACATGTAGCACATGGATATTCGCGACGGACAAATTTTGACTTGCATTTGATTGCGATTCCTTAACATACAAAGTTGTGAGAGCTCTGCGAAACACCTGTGTAAATGAGTACCAATCATCGAAGTGCCGACAGCTGCTTTGTGTCACTGCAAAATTGACCACTGATTAAGCATACATGTAGTGCAGTGAGTAAACCGAGTATTGTCGAACTAATTCAGGAATGGCAGATCAGTCCGTTTCCTTGCTCCATACATTTTTACATCTCATGAGCACGGTATGTTAAACAGCCACTGAAGCATGACTTCTCATACTCGCAAAAGGGCCAATCACTGAAGAGGGCAAAATGTAAACACTTACAGTTTATTTCTAAGGCTGAATTTGCGTCGGGGAGATGTTTTCTAAAGATTGTTTTGCCCTGCCTTAAGTGTATTATAACACTAGTATACTGTTCCTCCCGAAGGCTTGTGAAAAAAAATTGTAAATTATCCTCTCAAATGCAAACTCATCGTTAGAAATAGTTGTTTGTGGTGCCCACTGCTACATCTGACTTGAACCAGCCAGCCAACAGCAGCAAGCTCGGTGGTTGAGTGGTTATGCTGTCTGCGCTAGTAAGCAGGAAGCTGTGGATTCGAGTCCCCCTCCCCCTGACCACGCTTGTAGTTTTTTTTTCCCCCAAGCTTTTGGAGGAAACACTGAGTAAACAGTGTTATAATACACGTCGGGCTGCACAAAAAACTCAGAAATCAGTAACAGTTTAGTTACTCAGACGCCCTTTTTGTGGAAAAAAAAGTGTTCAGGACCTTGGTCGACCTGGTCAATCCTGTCAGCATTGGCTGTTCTGGTGAAAAGTTTTTCCTGTCAAGAAGTGTACAGGTGTATTGTGAATGGTGGGACGGATCCGTTTTGACAAGATTGAACACATTGTTGCAAGATTCGTTTGCAGCTGTGAAAATCTGGATTCCGTATTCTTTTTAAATATACTTTATGTCAAATCTGCTTGGAAATCTAACTTTTCTCCTGCAGAAATCCCTGTCTGTATACTCGCAATTAAAATATACATGTACATGTACCTTTTTGTGAAGTGGTACTGAAGGCAAGCACATGGCATGTCCTCAACTTCTATGCACATGTCAACCTGAGAAACAGGAATGCAAGATATTTTTTTCTGAAAATGGGACCAACATTCTGAGCCAAGATAAAAACGTTCAGACACACACACTTAACCAGACCAGAAGTGTTCCTTCTCAATTCTCGTCAGACCTAGCGACCCAAAAAAGGTCTTAAGCCACCATGCCTCCTGCACGGGGTGTCAAGAAACCCAAGGATGACAAAAGCGACCACCGTGTGCTGGCCAACCGCTACCTGGTGGAGAAAAAGCTGGGCAGCGGCAACTACGGCACGGCGTACCTGGTGCATGACAACAAGGCTAACACCAACAAGGGGGAAGAGGAATGGTGAGTGCAGATACCAGACATGACAATCACAGGCCCTCTGGCATTTCCACGTCTTGCAGCTTGGGTGGCCATCTTTTTTAGGGAGGATGTTTATTTTTCGAGGAGAAAAAAAAAAGCAGCCACTACAGCTTTTTGTCCACAATGCTCTGATTAATATTTGGAGAAGGGGAGAGGCCATAGGCTTTGAATCCTTGATAACTCAGACCAATACCTAATTTAATTATTACATGTAGCATAGTACGTTTCCTATGCTGCCAATTTTGTCCAAAACACTGCAAGGTTGCTAACTATCTCATCACACAAGCCCTTACTCTCAATTTGTGGGCTATTACAGGAAAGTCTTAAAGGAGATATCGTGCAGCGATTTGGCACCAGACGAGACGGTGGACGCCATGCACGAGGCCAAGCTTTTGTCCAAGTTGCACCATCCCAACATCGTCAGGTTCAACGACAGCTTCCTGGATGGGGAGTTCTTCTGCATCATCACAGAATACTGCGAGGTAAAATTAAGTAAATGAATTAAGTAAATCGAATAAAAAGTGCAATGGGGCTGCATTCAGTGTCAAGTTGAATTTTATTGTGTCAGGAATCTTCTTTCCTTGTAGGTTACGGAAGGTAGAGCTGAACAAAGGGAATAAATATGTGCTTGGCCAGTCTTAAACATGCTTTTAAGACCGGCACAGGAGAATGGACGCCACTAATGCCCGAGTCGCAGGCGAGAGCATTATCAACATTTGTTCTCCTGAGCAAGGTGTTGAACATTAGTTTAAGACCGGCCAAGCACATAATTATTCCCGTTCATAAATACCTTTTTATATTGAGAGAGTCAAAAGAATTCAATGATGCATTTCCAACGATATTGTGTTAAAATTGTACTTTGATTTTTCCGAACACCCCGTCCATTTTATGGTATTCGTTTTGAAAGTTGTCCAATAGAATCTCCTTGTGTATTACTTGGTGCCTACATGACACACTCTGCGTGTTGTGTCACATGCAGACTCGTGACCAATAAGGATAGTGTAAACTCTCGTATCCAGGTACCAGTGCATGTTTTACGCAGTGGGCATTATGCCACTCCGTGGGCACTATCAGATGTTAATGCATGGTCACATTACACGTTGAATAGGGAGACTGAGGTATTCATGAATGTGTGATAAAATGGCAGCCTGCTTTTTTTTTTCTTGTAAATTGCATTTTTGAAAATATCTTTTTATTAGTACTTTTTTCTCAAGGTTTTCTCGCTTGGTTGAATTTAGAAGTCTCAGAAACCAACCACTTGGCAGCAAACTGATGCCACATTCGATATACGTGTACATGCATATACATGTATTTTGTTTCATCCAATTTAGCTTTCAGCAAGGTTCCCGTATTGACATGCCCGGGGAGTTTCATGTATTTCATCATTTTGGGAAACAGTATCAATCAGTCTTGAAAGTTTCTAAACTTCTTGATTGCAATGCAGGGCGGGGATCTAGACGACAAGATCACGGCCTGCAAGAAATCCGGTCGGCAGTTTGACCAGAACCTGATCATGGATTGGTTTGTCCAGTTGGTGCTTGCCGTTCAGCACATGCATAGCAGGTCAGTGTCAGTGTCTGCTGTATATATGGAGGGGGAAACTGTGTGTAACCTAAAAGGACTCTGTGGAAATAAAAAAAAGAGATTTTTTCCATCGTCGTGCAGTAAGCTTCCATTGACTGTGTCTTTGACCACCATAGGACTACTGATATTTAAGGAGGTAATAGTGTTCCAAAGACCTCATGTTCTCAAAAATCTGCATTTGTTTCTTGAGAACAAGTTCTGAGAGTCGATAAAAATGTGTGAAGTTAAAACACAGGCTTCCCAGAAGTCTGAGTTTAGTATCGGATAAGAGAATCAGTCGTCAATATTCATAATTGTCTCCTTCCAATTTATTGCATCTCTAGTTTAAATGGTCACTTGAATTGGAACACACCTGATGACTTGTTTCATTTCCACAAAAGTTCATATTTTCTTCGTTAAATAACGTGTTACAATGGAAAAATGTATTTTGAGTACTGCTCGTCCAGAGTCAACTGTTTGGGACAATTTTTATAAAAATGCAAGGAGTGTGATTTTATTGGTTGTCCTGATAAAGTTTAATTTGTGAGATATTTCCTGTTTATGAAGCGATACAAACGTTGCAGCTTCTGTCTGTGTAAACATTGTACAAATTAAGACTTCAGCAATAAATTTCCCTAAAACGTACAAAATAAGCAAAACTCACAAAAAACATTCATCAATGTAAATACCACAAACAGCCCAGTGTTATTTCTGCATCGGTTGGAAGTTCATGTGAGTTTGATGTAGCACCATTGGTTGATTTGCTGGAAGCTTAGACATAGTTTTGTATAGGGCTCATATGTAATATGCCAGTGAGGTTTAGTTCTTGTTTATGTTTGACACAAGTTGGAATATAAAAAAATACTAATTATGAAATGGAAGCTGGATTTTCAAGTAAACCTCATGCTGTGTGTGCATTCAGAGAAATTGCCCCAAACAAAAACCTGCTGATAATTTCCAACATGATTCAATTTTCCAAATCAACTTCATTGCATCCTCATGACACGCAAAATTGAATGTGCCGTGTAGTGTCCCCCAGAGACACTTAATTCTGAAACATAAATGCAGACATTTTTTGGCACAGAAAAATATTATTACAGGGCCCTGATTGATAGTTTGCGCATGCATTACGTGCTATTGATACCATTCATCCACACACACTCTGCATGTATCAGCAGGTGAAACTCGTTACAATGTATGCTACACATGCAGACATGTGATGTACACAATAAGATGTACACAGCATGTACATGTACAGTACCAATCCCTGTAAGTGTAATCAGTGAACTTTACACCCAACAACCTGTCACAGCTCCACACAGTAGACAGCTCTATTGTGATTAACGGGCCCTCATCTGTTAAAACTAGTCCCAATAGGTCACATGTCACCAGGTCCCAGTGCTGGCTGCTTGACCTCAGGCACTCTTACAGGTGACCTCTTTGGTCAGGAGGGTAAATATGAATCACTGTTCCTATGGCAACTGTTTATATCCATTTGAGGACATCAACATGCAGGATGAAATGTATACTTGAAAGCAAGGGTTGAATTCCATTGATCCACATTTTTTCTTAACCCTAACAGTCCCAAATCCTCCAATTTCAATACGATTTATACACCCTATTGGGTTAGGGTTTTAATTAATGTACATGTGTATCTGATTGTTCCTAAGAGGAAAAATTTGTTCATGAATCTTCAGGTACCATTATGGAGAGTTTTTTTATTAACGAACAGATGCAAAACAGTTATTACAAGGAACTGTTTTAAATAGGTATACTATGCAATGAACAAATGAATGTAAAATATATTGTTCCTTTGACATTTTTATAATATTGAGAAGTTGGTTTAACATTTTTTATTACATTAATCTGGTAAATAGGATTCCTGTCGTTTCAGTAATAATTTATTGAAATTTTAAATTGCAAAACTTTGAATTACCTGTTGATACATGTATGTTTATGAAATCCTACATGTACGTACATGTACAGTTTTCATCATACATGTATGCATTTAATACTTCCTGAAGGGATTAGCCTTTTCATTGTTGTCTGCATAATGGGAAAAAATGACTGCACTGTCAAATTAATATGTGACTGCATTTGTTACCCTAGAAAGTGTGCAGTGACTTGTCGGAATAACCCTAACTCCCTGGGGTGTGTGCAAAATCATATCAAAATTGGAGGATTCAGGGCTATTAGGGATAAACAACTGGATATTACACGGTGTATCTATTGTAGGACAGCAGTAAAGTTCAAAGGAAATCCTGACCGAGAGTGTGTGTCGATTTTTTTATTTATTTATTTTTTTTAATATGCATGTAGGAGAGTCCTCCATCGAGATTTAAAGACCCGAAACATCTTCTTGAAGAACAACATGATCAAGATCGGTGACTTTGGCATTTCCCGCGTGCTGATGGGCACCACCGACATGGCCAGCACGTTCACCGGTACCCCGTACTACATGAGCCCTGAAGTGCTAAAACATGAGGGCTACAATTCCAAATCAGATGTTTGGTAAGTATGTCGTGGGTTGTGTCTATATTTTCCTTTCTTAAATTTCTGCTACTAGTATTGGTAGATGGTGACTTGTGTGTCATGCGCTGTGATCCTCTGTTGACATCAGTGAAATATCGGCAGGTGGGCAATTGATTAGTCGAAAGCCTGTGCATTGCAGAATGTCATTTCTTCTGTGATGCTGTCTGTTTGTGCTCATTTACACGAAAATCAATTGTGTATACTGCACCCCACACATACTCATGTTAACAAGTGTGCATACTATGCACACACCATATTCCATACAAAGTTGCTTCCACGAGTTGACTCGCAGTGCCATTGACCGTTACTGCCCAATAGAATCCCCTCAGCACCAGTTGCATTAGTTGTGGAGGAAATAAACATGGACACTCTAATGAAGATGGCAAGATTCATAGTGACCTGCTGAGGCCACTTCTCAACTGACGGTTTTGGAATCCTATTGCTGGGAGTCGGGCAGTTCTAGTCCCAGTTTCGTCATGCAGCCAAGCAAAAAGTACTACCATTACAAATTTCAAAAATCAGCCCAAAAAATCAGTCAAGAGCAATTTGCAGTGCTTTTGTAGCATTTTCAGCTGGGAACTGGTTTTTGTTAAGTAGATACTTTATTTACTAGGCAACTATCTGCTGTGTTGCATCTCCACGGCATTTACTCAGCTGGAGTGGTTGAGGCTACCCGCCCTGAGCAGGACCAAGAGAGGGCGCAACTATCCTAGCAGTGGAGGTTCCTTTGGTAGGAACTTCAAATTCACTGGTTCACAAAAGGCTGAGAAATGCACGCGTTCCGGTTGTGTAGCTGCCAACAAAATGGGCACTCCCCACCAACATTGCTCTTTTCAACCAATGAGGGGGTGCTTCTGCTCAAGGTGGATTCATCACAGTAATCTGTCCCGTGCATCTGCTCCTATTTAGGTCCATTGCCTGCATACTCTACGAGTTGTGTTCCCTCCAGCATGCCTTTGAGGGCCAGTCACTGATGGGCGTCATGTACAAGATAGTGGAAGGAAAAATCCCAGAGATACCAAAGAAGTACGACAGCAACATCCAAGAGCTGTTGAATATGTAAGTATGTGGCCCTAAAAAAGGTCCTGAGTTTGGTTTCTCAATTTCGGTGGGTGGCCAAATGTTCACCTCCTTGAGTACAGAAGTTGTGCAGAGTTTGAAGCCCTCTGCAAAAGGACTTCATCCTAGATAAAAAAAATGTGTTAATTTGCTGTACACAATGAAATTAGCTGCCATCTTGTCCGACTTTTTATGCCCACACCGGGGGGCAGAAGGGGGTCGCTGAAATAGTCTGTTCCTGTCTTTCTAAGTGTAATCCATTTGAGTTACTTCAAACTCAGCATGTTGGACCTGTATTAAAATGTTTCAGTTGACTTGCCAGAATTCTTGGGCCAACAAAGGCCTTATGACTGCCATTCAGTTGAGGTTGAGTTCTTCAAACCATTCCTTGAAACACACCGTGTCAGGTTTGTCTGCAGAAAGATGTGTCAGGGGATTATCTTCTGCTTGTTACTCCTGCAGAATGTTGAACCGAGATCCTGACAAGAGGCCGTCAGCCACCGAAGTGACAAAGTTACCATTTGTGTTGCGACACATGGAGGTAGGCTGTGAAGATAGAAGTTTATCTAATAGCTTCAAAAGACACTGCTGAGACAACATTTGTCTTGGCGAGCAGGTCTTAAAGTACGTGCACAGCCCTCGTACCCTTTCCCGATGGATTCCTTGCACAAGGACCACGTACGCGTGCGCTCATATTTATTGGGGCACCCTCCAGCCTTTACATGTTCACTCCCTCGCTTGCTTAAGCCTTCTCTCAAATCTCAGCATCTACTTCTTGTGTAATCAGCACTGCCAGTCAGTTCAGTTCACAATACACAAGCAGTTTTGTGCACTAGGAGCATAGGCGTAGAGGCAGCAACCAGTACACCTGTCAGAATGAACATTCTTGTGGTAGGCAGTTAGCCTTTCGACTCAGATCCATGCTTTGAATTCCAGCCCTGGGCAGATGTTTTTCTGCATTCATCAGTGGCTCCATGATACAAGCCAATTCATAATTTTAGCTAGATAAAGGTCTCACTTGGAATAATATCACCTGATGCGATGCTAGCTTGGACATGATCAGGTTGCTTGAGTCCGTGTGTGGTCGCACTGATAGAGCCGATACTGCATGAGTGTTAATTGATCATCCGGAAAACCAGAGACATGCTTCATTGTTTGCACGCTTTGTGTGAAATACTGAAATACCTGGCACACCCAGTAGCACTTCTTAGAACAGGCTAAGAATGGTTCCCCTGTTTTTTCATCCACCCCTCATTTTCTCGAGCAGAAGATGAAGAGGCGCATCGTGGAGATGAAGGAACAGCGGGAGGAGTCACGGGAGTACATCGAGCGGGACACGCAGGAGCTGGCCACCTTGCTGAGGGAGAAGACCCACCTGGAGGACCTGCAGGATGTCTCGCTGCGAGAGTACCCACAGCAGGCCCCGCCCCACCCCCAGCAGCACCAGGGCCCCACTGTCCAGGACCCCTACAAGCACCTGACCCCCAAGGAGCGCATGCGGATCAGGAAGATGCAGCTGGCTGACGAGAAGGCGCAGGTCATCAGGTGAGAGGACTTTTTTGCATTCCAGTGGACTCAATGAGTACTCACACACGGGTTACTTGAACACTATCAATGCTGTACAAAAGGGGTCAGTGCAGAATTGCTGTGTGGGTTTTATGCTCATCGAGACGAAAGTCAGACATGCATATTCTGTGCCTTGCAGGAAACAACTTGTTAATGCATGTCGCGTGCCCACTTCTGAGGAGGTTTTTGATGGGTAACCCCGACAGTCCTCAAATCCTCCAATTTCAACATGATTTTCCTTGCACCCAAGGGACTTGCTCATGGAATCTCATTTATCACTGTCTCCACAAAAAAAATGGGCATGCTGCCCTTTGACATGAAGGATGTATGCACATGTAGTTTAACATGTCCGACTCTTTCCAAAAATGGCACGGAATTTTGTTGAGATTCTGGGTAATGTATCGATGCATTCCGCTTAGCGAAGCATCTCAGTGTGTTCGTGTACATTCTGTCAATACTTTGGCCATGTGCATTCCGTACAATGAGTGCATGTAACAATGGGGGGGGGGAACCACTGAGTCCATGGTTTTTCGTGAGTAGCCCGCACAGTGTTATGCGCCTCCCCTGCACCGAAATGTAGAAACGACACATCCTTTATTTCCGGCAGTGCGCATGCAAGAAACAACCTGGTGGAGAACATCCAGAGGAAGGAGGTACTGAAGGGGACGATAGGGACCTTCAACCGGCCGGCCTGGCAAGGTGGACGAGGAGAGGTAGGCATGGAACGACATACTTTCTAGCTATTTGTACCTCACTGAGACTGTGTCTGGGACCTCCGTGGCAGCATCACGTGCCATCGGAACCCGTGTCTGCAGTGCCTAAGGCAGTGTCAATGTGTGCTCAGAGTACAGTCGACTCTCGTTAATACGAGGGCCTCAGGACTTAAGTATCTTGTGTTATCCGGAACCTCATCTTAAGCGAAAGTTGTTTCCCACTCGTGTGTGTCGTTTGTCGATTGTACTACTGTTGAAGTCGACGAATTTACTTTCAAAACGGTTCTGACATGTTATTTGTGAAAGTGTCATGTAGGCCTACATGTAGATTAAAGTGTTGTAATAAAACGTATTATACTGTAACTAAGAAGAACGATGTGGAAATTAATAAAACGCAACAAAGGGGCAAGTGGACTCATCACCAATCATTGTTGAAGTGACGTAACCTGCACGGCGTGGTCGCTGTTGCGAGGGAACGCGTACATAAGTACATTAACATAGTGGGTGACCGACTAAACAGATGCAATTTTATACATGTGCAAAGTGAAGGAAACCAGCAAATTTTTGGTAGACAATAGAAGGCATAGGTCGGGGCCTGGATAATATATTTTTAGTGGGAAATGAAGGGGTTTTTTAATTTTTGGGATTCAGAACTCACAAATTTGACTTCCAAAAGGATATCTACGGTTAAGAGAAAAATGGATTTTAACAACAAATGAATTTTACTTTAGTTTATAAGTTGGGTAGGGGCATTTTCTTATTCTTGTCATGTTTTGGTGGGGAGTTTATAACAAGTTTCATTCTGGTCAGGTCGTCTGGTGGTGTGGGAATCACAAACACTGTCCATCACATTAAGGGGCTGCATGAAAGCGCCCACATAGAAAACCCCTTTGATCATTTGGGAATCTACAATGTCCAAAACTGCAGTCATGGATTAGCGAGCATTATTACCACACCGTGCTCATGTACAACAGCACCCGTATTGAATTGATTTGTTGATTGACAAGTTGTTTTCAAAATACTTGTGATAAATAGAGAGATAACAATACATTTGCACTCGACCGGACAGGAAAAAGCACTCGTCTCAACCAAAATCTCGTATTACCTAAGCTCATCTTAAAGTTTTTTCCTCATAGGAGTGTACACACTTTGGGTGGGACTAGCAAAATGTGCTCGTCTTAACCGGAATCTTGTCTTACCCAAGCTCGTATTACCAAGAGTTGACTGTAGATGGGATCTGAAGGGCATTGGCGTGTAAAGGCAGTGTGCTGAAAGCTTTCAACACTAGTATTGTTGTGTTTCCAAGTCGTTCAGCTTACCATTTTAACACCAATTCCGTTTGAAGTCTAGGTATATATTGACATGATCTTACACGGCATAGAATCACTTGGGCACCATGAAGATGCTGTTTTGCTTCAACAGCGAGAAACTTTGGATCAAACCCCTCTACACCATACAACCCCAGCCCATGTCCTGAACATCCAAGAAGGGACTACTAACCCTCTTTTCTTTCCGTCTCTTTTGTCTGCAGATTATAACCCCTCCCCCCTTGGGGTCCAGTTAGTTCCATTGTAGATTTTTTTTTTGATCTCTGCTTTTCATGCAGTCCCCTTTACCCCTGGCCCCTTTATCCAGCCTGCAGCTTTCTTGACATTTCCTTTTGTCCTGCATTTGTCCATGCTTGGTTGAATCCCCGTTTGCTGGTTTGTCCTGTCCACTTGTCATTCTGCCTTGGAGAAAGATTCTGCTAGGATCGAAACGTCAGGCCCTCCATATTTTGTGATTTGATGTGAACTGACAGGGTCATGTGGGGACTTAAAGTTACTCCCTATTCTTTCTCTCAGCGAGAATTGACCCAGGCCCACCGGAATGGCCCGGTCAAGTCTTGCTGTTGAGTGCATCACCAGTCCCTGCCTGTTCACAACAAGTCCACCATAGATCCAGTCTTAACCACTTCGCGCCGGGGAGCCCAGTTTCGGGTTTGTTTTCTTTAGATGCAATGCCAGGCTGCCCGAAATCGGACAAAAGAGCTGGGCCTTGTAACAAAACACCGTACTCAGAACAAAAGACCAAGCTGCTGGGAATTGCCAACCTTTTTTCAGTTGTCAGTAGCGGAGGAAATCCGTCATTGTTTTGAAAGATTATACCACTGTTTGTGGCATTCAGCACCAGCGGATTTCCACCGGTGACAAAAGCGCTCCAGCGCTCAAGTGATGAACGATACAATACCGCTGCACGCTAATTTGGCCCTTATTGAAAAGACGCCAGCAGCGCACTGCCAATTTCGGGAACAAAAGAAAATTACATAACACCGAACAATCTGGGCTTTTTTACAAGGCAGCAGGCCTGGCTGAAATACTTGGGCATCAATAGATGTTGTCTGTCAGATTAGAGTATCAACCAGACAGTCATTCGGGTGTGTGTAAATGTCCAGTAAATGAAGTTATGAATTTTCAAAAAAATTTGAAAACAGAAAAAAATGAAAAATCACCCAGCCCAGCAGAATAAACATGGATAAATGGGCCTGGCGCGAAGTGGTTAAACCAAGTCACAAGATACTTGAAATAAAATGAACTGTAACAGAAACATTCCTTTGCCATTTTTCCTCCGGTTACTTATGACCGGACTTGTGATAGGCTCAACTACAACACTGGCCCCCCAAATTTCAAAAGACTTCACAGTGAAATGTTCATATTTCCGTTGATGGTGTAGTCAAATGCCCAGTGTTACCAGAAGCACAGTTTTGGGTGAAGAAAGCAATAACAGTAGCAGTTATAAGAGCGCACAAAACCACACACTGTCATTTTGAAATGGCTTTTCACTTCGGCCTAAAACTGCTGCTTGTAGTAAGTAGTGATTAGGTTGAAACATTGTAAAATGCTGAGAATTTGTTTTGGGGGGGTCATGTTTAAAAATGGGTCCAAATTAAGTGAAGAAATGTTCAAAATATTTCTGAATATTTGAAGATTGTCAGAAGTTTCCAATATTTGAATATTCAACACAGTCTTATATCAGAAATGAAAGGACAGTTTCTGTTGGCTACTGTGATCACCTGATCATTTTGCTTTTGCCATACGCAGCAACATCAACCGGTGCATTACGGTGAGCGCTCACAGGGTTACAGCGAGGGGACCTTCCGGGGCCGGCTACCAGCCACGTCACCAGACACCTATTATGATGACAGTGGAGGGATGGGGGACACCGTCAGTAACTGGGAGCGAGAGGACATGGGCACTGTCCGAGAAGGTAACACTGCTGCCAGGGATATTGTGCCGTGTTTGTGCCGTTTCTGCAATGCCGATCAACTTGTTGAAATATTCAGAAGCTTTCGGCAAAAAAAAAGAATTGGATGTTTTTCAACATTCCCCGTCAACAAATTTTTTATCTTCCAACTTGAAGTCACGTGCTTGCTTCACATTCCATTTTTACAAGAAGCGTTCTAAGTGTTTGCCCTCCAGTGTGATCTCTTACATTTTAAACGGGCCTTTGAAATAATGAAACTTCTTCCAAGAAATAATCTGGACAGAAGGCTTCATTCACCGTCAATATCAAAATGAACGATTATCGACATGTACATGTATGTCATCATGATGAACTCATCGATGGAGAGGGATTTGTATTTACTGGCTCAAGCTCTCTGTACAGAAGTGTCATCACATCTCAGCATTTAAAAGTTCACTTCTGTAAGTTTTACAGTAGTAGAAAGCTTTGGTGTTATTGACCTTTGCTTCGTTGATATTGGATTTCAGTTTCATACCATTCCTATGATGACAGGCCTGTCAAGCCAACAGTGTCTCCCAGTGCATACACAAAGGAAGGTATGTTCCCAGAGTCTAACGAGATCAAGTAAATTCTGAATCGTGGGGCGGGAACCAGTCAAGTGAAATGACATTTTAGTCAAGGGTACCGTTGAACAGAACTGATTATTCAATGGCACGTGTTCAATGATCCACCAAGCAGATGGCTGAGATTTATGCAGCTGTTTTGTAAAATGTGATATAGCAAGGTCTGTGGCCAAGAATGGCAGCTTGAAGCAAGACCCAACACTAAACATTCCACCTGACATGACAGTGTCAGATCATTCGTAGAAGTAGTTCTTCAGAGGAATTAAAATGCAAAAGATCTTGGGGGTGACAATAAGCTGAAGGTCCAAAATTGCACACACAGCATGCTTCCATTAGTCTTCTTGCAAACTGTTGAATAAAGTTTGGCTCGGAAGAATGGTTCAGTGTTGCGATAAAATAAATCCTCAAGGTAACCAGAATCTGTCCCAATTAAAGTGGAGACTTAAGAAACTGAGTTCAACCAGAGTTGAAGCAAACTTCAGGAGCTGGTTAGAGGATACAAAAAGCTCATCTGATAGATTTGCTGGCCAGAAATCATCCGATAGTCAAGAACAATTTACATTCCATGAAAGCGTTAACCAACAAACCATTTGGGAAACTGACTAGGAGCTGATTGTGGTATTGTATGAGAGCTTGGTAGTTAATTGTTTCTGCTACTGAATATTTTCCTGTTAATCACCACATTAATGGGGAAATGTCGTATTGGCTATTCTCTTAGGTCCATACCAATCCTATGACGATAGACCCATTAAGCCAGCTGTGTCACCTAACCCGTACAGTGAAGAAGGTAAGTGGCTAGACCCCATGCTTCACAAGATGATTTAGAGCAAGATCTTAATTACTAAAAATGGTATTGCCTCCTTATATTGCCTCTTTTTTGTCGCTTTGCTTTTAGTCGGGGCATCGGTGCCACTGACAACTTACAAAAGTAAAAAAAAAAGCCCTTGTGTAGCTCCCCCTTTCTTTAAAATTGTTTCCAGTCACTTGTTTGGACTGGAAAAACTTGACAAATGTTCATGACAAGTGTTACTGCCGTGGTTGCTTAAATGCCATGGAAATAGAGGCAGATGGGCCTATTTTCTTGTAAGCTATAAAAGCACCTACGTAGGAACCACTCAAGAAAGAGTCAGTGAAGAAATGGCTAACCTTAGTCTTTAATTTGGAGTTGAGTCTTTGTATAATCATATCATCCTAAAGATGCTGACGATTTAGTAATATAAAACAAGTCTCTGAAGTCTCTGTCTCTGAAGTTCCGATTTGAAAAACACAATTATTGTATCCAAAGCCAGATTTTTGCTTGTGGCTCAGATGGCCCTCTGAGCATTGCATGCTGCACTGGATAAAAGTTTCCCTCCTCTCACAAACCTCCCTCCTGGCAAATGTTGGCAATGTTTTCTTCTTTTTTTTGATTTCCTCTTCTAGGTATGAGCACGCTGAAGGCACCGTCAGCAGGTGACAATCGCCCCATCACTCCCCTCAAGGAGAAGATCAATCTGGACGATCCCAACATCTCTCTTGCCACCCCGCCGGGCCTGAAACCACTCCAGAAGAAGAAGGAGCCAGCCAAAGGAAAACAGGCACAGGTGCAAAAACACAATTCTTTCCAAAATGTCCTCAAAGATTGAATCATTGTAATCATAATTAGAAACATTTTTAGTAACTGTTGTTGCGCCCTATGATGGCAAACTACGAATGAAATTTGAGTGGTTTTCGTGAGTTTGGTATTGTCTCATTTACTTGATTTACAGTATTTTTCAAGAGTCACTTATGTTTAAAGGAGTTCGACTGCATTCTAAATACAGCATGTGCACTTCAGATAGCAGACCCCAATTGTGTATAAGAGTAATTACAACCCTGAACAAAAATTTGGCAAAGATAACAAAACAGAAGGCACGATTGAATCTGCGAGGTAGAATGTGAAGAAGAGGAGATATCACCCCTGATTGGTTCTCCCCACTCAAGTATGAAAAACAAAAGGGCTTTGTTGGTTCTGGGCCATTGCATGTAATCAGGCTAGTTTTTATCCCCACTTTCCTTGACAAGAAGCAACTGGGGATGGGGTGTCAGTCTCCGGCTGATGCTGGTACCCACTTATACCTCTGGGTGGATCGAGGCCAGCGGGATGAGGTGGCTTACACAAGGCCACAACCTACGGCCAGCAGCTGGATTCGAACCCCAGACCCTGTGATTATGAGTCATAGACCAACCATTAAGCCACACACCTACCAACATGAAAAAATCATGGAAATGAATTACCTGTTTTCTACCAACCCACTAGCAGTCCAAACCAGCCCCTCAAAAGTCGGCCAAGGGCGGCAAGCCAAGCCCACTCAACACCTCGCAAGTGGTCAAGCCCGCCAAGTCTCCATCCTCGCCAGTTAAGAAGGCCCCTCCCATGAACCCTACAAAGCGAGCCGCCCCGGCTAAAAAAGAGTTGGAATCCCCCACCAAGGTGCTGTCCAGGGTCGCTGAGGCGATCCCAGCCGATGCAGATGCTGCAGAGACCTACTACTCACAGCACGAAGACTTCGAGTCGGGTTCAGAATCTGGATCTGATGATGACGTGGGCTCCGACATGGATGTGAGTGTTTCAAATCTGTTTTCAGGGCTGAATACAGAGAAATACCTGATGGATGAGGAGATCTGAGCCTAAGACCTCCAGTTGAGTCTGTCACAGGCATTGAGCTATAGTGCATTGTGCTGAAATTTGCTAAGGTGTTCCTAATGTGACACGCATATGATAAAAAATGCACTGTTTGTTAGTTGCCTATACCTGTAATGTTCTTGCACACTGCATTTATAGTACACCATTCGGAATTCAGTTCATTGTATTTCAGAGCATTGACAAATATGCGCATGAATTAAAAACGCCTGCGCTCAAGAGCCATTCAAAGCTTTCTGCGTGGAGAATGCCAAGTTGGCTCTGTAGTAATGTAGTATAGCGCTGTGCTGGATGGCCTGTCGAGTCACAAGCCAAAGTCTCACATTATAATCATGCCTTTGACACAAGTTCAGGTCACATGCAGATCACAAAGTCAAAGCAGAGGTCATAATTACTTTACCGAGGTGAGATGTCATTCTATTGAAAGCTTGCGAGAAGTTTTTACAGTGGGTTTTGTTCTTACACCGACAGATGTAAAACACTGTATGCTCAGTGTTCAATAGCCAAAGAGCTTGCGAAGAAATTCACAAGCTTACTCTGGTGGGACTCGAACCCACAACCTCCTGATTAATAGTGCAGAAGTCTTAACCACTTGACCATCGAGCTTGCCCGGGTCAGCGGGCCGGTCCGAGTCAGTTTTCTTGTGAGAAGTGGTGGCTTGACTAGAGACTGGATGACTTGAACGCAACACTGACCTCTAGAATGTCTTACCAACGCTTACTGTCACATTGACCATGTTCATCCTCAAGTTTGATAAGAACAATGGTTGATACCTGTGTAACAGCTATCAAACAACTCATGATCTGTGCGTCATGGCCGTAACCCACTTTTATTGTACTATCATTTTGTTGATGTGTAGGATGACTACGATGCGTTGATGGAGTGCATGCAAAGTGCATTGGATACGGATTCTGGAGGTAAGATGCCATCTCGTTTTTTTCCTTTCCCAGCACTCAGGTCTGTTGACGACATCCTATTTTTGTGTGGTATACTCTGTTGTTTTAATGGAGGGAAATGATTTTTTTGGTTCCCTTTCTCCAGATCAAGGTGCAACCCTGAAAGACAACACTCTCAGTCCCTTCTCCCCAGCCATGAGAGAGACCAAAATCCGAAATCTCAGAGTGTATCCTTTTTGCTGAGAGTTTATACCAAAAGCTTTACCCTTTTTAGTGAGGGAAAATAATCTGAAATATTGTAAGTGTTAGAAGACAAGAAGGTATTGAGACTGGTATAACCTGAAATAGATTTACTTATTTAAAAGAAAGAAATAATTCTTTGGAATCAGAGTAAATGAGTGTTGACGCAGAGAGTCGGATTGGCAATTCACTCTTTGATGTCTTGTCGATTCAAATTTGGTTTTCTTATTTTGCTGTCAGTGTCAGTATAAACCTCATACGTGGCAACAATCTTGGAGGGCATTTTTGGGCCACATTATGTTTGTATTCAACCATGAGTAAACAAAAGTCCTACTTGCACTCATTCTAGACCCCTGACCCTCAAGATGGCCACTGTGCAAAAGGTCCATTGATGAGACTTTTCACTTCCATCTCGCGGGATAGCTTTGAATCCACATTTAGAGTTTTGTTTTTTGTTGGTTTGTATTCCTTGACTGCCCTGCTCTTGCCAGTGAGTGCGAACGCAAAATCGGCAAGGAGTCTTTCAAGAATGCGTACGCATTCCTCAAGGCAGCGCGATTCGGCGACAGAAGGTCGGCGGGCGATACCACCATGGATGAGGGGGAGATCATGAAGGGGCTGAAGAAGTTTGTCAAGAACCCCAGTGACTGTTTCCTGATTGACCAGCTGCTGTTCCTGGAGGAGCAGGCATCCTTCGACAGATAACAGGCGAGGGGCAGCGTGATTTCTTTCCCTCTGGATTTGGAATGGCCAACACTTATTCAGACAGACGCTCTGTCAAGAGTCACTATTTCCAGAAGAACAAATAGACCAGTTGCAAGTGAGTTGTAGGTATGTCTGGCTCCCCTCCCGTTTGTCTCTACCTAAAAACCTGAGTGAAATTTATTTTTAATGAGCTATTCCTGAAAATCAGAGATTCGAAGTACATGTACAGTGTACATAGAAAATTCCCATTGAACAAGAGGTCACATAATGAGATGAATGTTGAGATACTGGAAAATTTGCCCAGCCAGTGAACTGAACATAACACTTAAGAGTGTTTCCTTTGTAAATCATATGATGCAAGATATGGGGCGGAGAGAACCCCCTGCCTTTGTGTTGGTCATTGTTTGATCGGAATCTCAGGAATTCTGTACAGACTTCTGGGGGGAGATGTGTTAGGTAACAATAGTCTAGAGTGTGTACAGGGATTGGACATGGTGGGGGGTACCCATCGGCCCCATATCGTGCACGGTATCTTGTAAATGACTGTACAGATCCTATAGCATTCCTCAATAAAGTTCACTTTTGTAATTCTGCCCGTGTTCAAGTTGGGCTAGAAGTGGTGAGTTCATCCACTGCAGCTAAATATTTCAGTCTCAAAGAGTTGCCAGAAATTGATACTTGTTGAGATTTGTGTCAGAATAAGCCAGAGTTGAGTGTCGTGTAAAAATTTCAAATTGCGACTTGAAGTTGAAGCCATTCATTATTTACCCACACTTCAGCAAGAGACACCTGTTGTTAAAAATTGGTATCAGAGGCTGCCAAACCAGCCAATCTCTGAGCTCACCTTGGCTGTGAAAAGTTCCCACTCATAGTATATTGCAGACGCCAGTGATGCTTTACTTTAAACGTATTCCACTGTATTCCTGTATGTCATAATTTTAAAACAGTAAGCGGCAAAAACAGTTATTCTGTTTCATCTGTTAGAGAGAAGGCATAGATTAGTCCATGTGTTTGGATACCCAGCTTAGCTAGCCTGTGTATTTTCTCAGAGCCATTTGTCCAGCTGGATACGTCTCTTCAGCTTCCTGCAAACTTTGGGCAGATTTTAAAAATTCTATCATCTGCTGTTCGCTTCATTTATTTTGGGTACGAATCAAAACAAGCAATATGTATTCTGTGTAACTGATTCTTTTTTTAACAGAAGTAGACCTGTACATACTGTATTTTTGTTACTCATTTGTTCATATCCTGAATTGTGTGGTTACTGGATATCATAAGCAATTAATGTTACAGTGGGGTATATTTCACCTGGCAATTCTCTGTACAGTATTCGTTGCTTTAAACACGCTTTTGCCTTGTGTGATTTGGGTTTTGAAGACAAGATATTCAGTTTTTACACTGTATGCACTGCACGCGATCGTCATTTCTAACAAACTGTAAGAAGTGCTTTTTAAGTTGATCTTCCGTCCACACAGTATTGCCTTCAGCATGCAAGCTCAGTTGAATCTTATGTATGCGATTATTGTCAATATTTTTTAAAAGTACTTAAATTTGATTTTTTTTTATCTAACAGGTCCGTCATGACTGAATTACTATTTGTAAGATTCCAAAATGCCGCAGGCTGAGCCTTGTTAGAAACAGGCAAGGAAACATAACCAAAGTTAAGCTTTTATGCTGCAAGTACTTTGTTTTGTCCTGTTGCTGGCACAAGGCGTGTACGTGACGACACCGTCATAAAAAGTTACAATTTTCTTCTTTCCATCATAAAACATCTGACTATTTCAGTTTTATCCATTACATCACTTTCATTAGAAAAATAAAATAGCAAAATATCATGCACATGAAAACTTACCATGTCAAACAAGATCATGTTTTCAGGTCAGTTGTTACTGGCTGTAACAAGTAACTATATTATACTGAGGTACAATTAAAGGTAACTGTTTTACCAATTATGGAAAATCATTTCCCAGGCTACCTTTCTCATGAATACATTTTTCCCTTGTTTACAGGGAAATAAATTTACAATAACTTATTGACCTAAAGGCAAGTCAGTTTTATCTACGGTATGGAGAGAAAAAAAAATTACACAGAAGCACTTTCGGGAAATCCATCAGTATGGCAAATGAAAAGCCACCAAGTAACCCAAGCTGCGTGGGCCAATAATGTACTTGTTCTTTTACTGATTAGATGTCATCATGAGAGCGTAATATCAATCATGCAATATGCGCCTTAATGCTATGTGGTGTTTAAAGTAGATTGTGTCAGAATTGTCCCTCGTTCCTACGGATGTTGCCACACGTTTCTTCGTGGGTAAAGTATTGTATTCATTTGCCCACTCCATGTTAGAATAGACAGGACTCTGTGCTTACATTGCAATGTGGCAATTGCTTAAATACATGTATCAACAAGGGACTACTTGACACAGACAGTACTGAGGGGCATGCTACAATGCCAACATTAACATACATGCAGTCACTGGCGTATGTACAAAATGACTTATTTGCAATGTTCTGTGTATTTATCAATTAAAAAAGGTGTGATTTTTTTCTAATAATAAAATATGCCATTGGTGATAAATCAGAACTCGTTTTCAATGGTCCACATCCTACACTGCTGTGCTGATTTTCATTTCCTTACCAAATACAAAAGTTTGAGTCACTGAGGGAAAGATCTGACGAACTACAAATTCAAAGCACTCAAACTGTTCCTTGAAAAACCATGTGGAACACTGAGGCTGCATGTGAGACAACTAGGGCTGAGTCAATTCGAATAATTCCCTATTCGAATATTCAATTTACAATTTGATCGAATATCCGAATATTCGGTCGCACCAACTGGTAGATTGTTGATGAACAAACTATATACAAAATCAGTTGTAATAATACACACAATTGTACATTATGATCAGTATTATAGCTTCTCATATCTAGGAGTATCTCCAGCAACGATTTAGCAAGATTTAAGAGATGAACAAGACTTCTTGCCCTTTTGAAAATTTCTATTCCTTTTAATTGCTTATGGAATAATGTACTTTTTAAATTTAAATCGATGTAAGATTTCTGTCACTTTTCATTAGAATCTGCTTGAAACAAGTTTTCTCATTTAAAACTAAAGAAAATTTTCCCTTCTCATGAATTTTGCATTTGAATATTCAAATTTGAAAAACAATATTTGAATATTCGACAATCGATTCGGATATTCGGCACAGCCCATATAAGAAGTGCACTAACAAGCCATTGGCCACTGTTGTAGTGGAGACTGATACAAGACCAGACAGAAGGAAGGTGGTGGTTCTATACGAAGTATTCAAAGGGCTGGGATGAATTTCCTCAATGCCTAACCTACCTTGCTTTTAGTGCAGGTGACATGGAGCATCGAACTCCAATGTGTGCTATGTTTGTGGTAGTTTTTCATTTGTTAACTCCACCCACATGTGTCGCTGAGCAAGCCTATTTACTACAATCACTCCTGTAAAGCCGCTAACAACCTACTCCTTTGAGAGGAAGAGCTTCAGCTGAGCTTGCTCTTCAATGAGAAACTTACACCAACCACTACAAAGTTGCTCTGATGAGGAGAGCGCAACTTACAGAAACAGATCAGCATTGTCAAAGAAGTCCACATGCTTGATGCATTCGGGCAGGAACCTTTGATCACCCGCTGCAGCACTGTGCACGTACCCCTTCCCATGACCTAGGTCCCTCATCAGCTGGGTGGATGCTGGCCGGAGGTGAAGGGGCACACCGGGCAGCGGACCCTCGTACTCCTGGATGTGCTTCTTGACGCTCATGAGGGCACACTCCACCATGCTGGATTTAGGGGCCTTGGCGAGGTAGATCACGCACTGAGCAAGGACCACCTTAAAAAATGGCAGAAAATAAGATTGCAATTCTGCCAGCGAGTTTACCTTGATTAAATTAGTAAACAAATTCCCCCGGGGCAAGTAGTCCGTCTTTGAAATTGGGCAAACTGAACCCCATTACAAATTCTAGTAAAAATCCTGTACTTTGTATCACCATACCATGTTTTCACAGCAAAAACTTCATTTGTTTTGCCACTTTCAGCTTGGTACATTAGCCTTCTTTGTACATGAGGGGCTCACTGGATTGGGAAAAGTTGTTCAGTTAGACTTGCTGTCAGTCCCAGAAGCTATAGCAGTGACCATGGCGACCCACTCGCACATGTGCCTACAACATTAAATGCCTCTGACCAATAGAGTTATGGCTTGAACAAAATACATATGTGCCTCAAGTTGATAAATGTGTGTGATGTGAGCGTGTGGACCAGCACAGTTGTGGCATCTGCCAAGATTAGACTGTATGCCATGACTAAAGTGCATTCAACACAATATGGGGTCAATCGCAGGTCAGAGCAATTAGCACAAACATATAGACAAAAACAAGTGAAAACCTATCCAAAAAGCAGACAGCGTGTACTTTTTTTTTTCAAATGAGAACATTGGCTAAGAGTTTAAAAGCATTTGACACCTGCTGAAGAAAATTGGAAACCAACATCACTGTACAAAATTTCCCCGGTCAAAGAACCACAAGGCCCAGGGCAGTATTTGCACAGGAGGCTCTAGTGACCCCTACATGTACAATGAACTCATTTCCACCCTCCGTACAGTGCACGTTTTATGTGGAGCACTACAGACTGTGTGGGTGTTGGATGTCTGTGCTTGTTGACTTGATGGGTTTGAGTGGGTGGTTTCTGTACTCAGTGTCTATGGATAACTTGTTGCAATGACATTAAATCCCTGACAAGCCAGATGTGCTGTCAGCTGCGAAGTCCGTTATCATAAATTCTGTAATGGGTTCACGTGGGTGTAAATGAATGACAACGGTGCAGCCAGACAAAAAGCAGTTAGTGCTCAACAAAAGCACAATGATTGACGGCTTTCTGCTCACGGAAGATGTTTAATTTTTCAGCAAGAGACGACTTAAGTAGAGGCGGCAAAGTCCTTTAATGGCGAGGAAATGGAAATCAAGCTCTGGAGGAAACTTCTCACCTCACACGCCGGCACGCCGAGGAAATGACAGGCCTGGTGCGTTGATACCGCCTGAGTTAAGGCCTGCGGATCGGCTAGACCTAGGGCCAAAGCCAGGAAGAATGTCAGTGAACTACAGAGGGGTAGGGAATCGCACAGAGCCTCCCACTCGATACTTGTAATCCCTCCCCTAATTTAGGGATTGATGAGAAAAAATAATATGCATTCCCCCCCCCGGCAAGAGCCATACTGTTCCTGTGATGAGCTCCCCTAGCAGGAACCATGCCTCTCCTTCAATGCCCAAAACTGGCGACTGGGCTGAGTGAGACCCTCCAAGCACTAGCCCCCTGTGTACTGAACCCCAATGTGCAGGACCTTGCCTCTCCAATATAAAACTGCACTGAAATTCACCAATCGTTCATAGGTGAGACAGCCAGCTGACCGGACCTGATGGCGAACTTTGATTAGAAGTCACTGGGAGAAATTTCATTACTAAAACAAAGAATGGTCAGGAAACAGGCTTGAAATTAAGTTGTTCTGGCAACCTTACCAATCATTCTTTACCAAAGTCATGAAAATACAGAAACGTCATCAACATTGAAAATCTGCTACTTCAGCAACAACGGGCACTATCATTTATCATTCCCTGCATTTTAACCCATTCCATTCAAATGATGATACTCACCGACGTCTTCACTGGCGAATGCGATGAGTCGGCGTGCAATGTACAGGGGGTCCTCTCCTCCGATGAGCATGCGGGCTAGCCAGTACAGGGCTGCATTTGCGTCACTACCCCGCATCGATTTGTGAAGCGCCGATATGCAGTTGTAGTGTTCGTCCCCTTTTTTTTTGGTTACACAAAGACGATGCCATTTCATCAAATATTATTAAGTAACCGAACCGCACAAGATCCACAGACTCCCTGCAGGAACACCACAGCTGTGCTGTCGCTCACGGGAGCTTGCACATGTATGCGCAGACCTGCTTGTTCTATAGGTGGGGTTGGGGACTACATCTGTTGAATTATTGATCTGTGGGGACCAACTTGGTTTCAACTTTCTTAACAAAAGAAATTGTCCTCTCACTGCGGTAATGGCCAGGCCATGTATGTACTGGTTTGTGTATGGCATAGAGAACATACAGCCAATTTTCATCAGAATGCACACAAATTACACACTGCTAGAAAGATAAAGAGCCTGTGTAATGGCCGAATAACAAGAAAACCAGTGGTTACAGGAAAAAGTACATGTATGCACGTATGTATTATACATTGAGAAGAGCCCTATGACGTGAAATATTGCCATTTGTCTGCCAATCCAATGAGTGCTTTATCCACCCATAACTCTGCAAGAATTGAAAAATGAGACTAGAAGTTTCAAAACTTTACCTTCCCGATCGTACATAACATGAGTCCGCTGCAGTGCGTCCTTTATATGGCTCACTGAGATGGGGCACTTCGGTCCTGTGCCACAGCCAACTCCTGGACCCTTTACATAGTGCTGTGAATCCCCATTCACGCTCTGCTGAGGCACGGCAAGCTGCGACTCAGTGACCATCTGCAGTGTGTTGAGGGCGCTCCGCGCGTCGCCGTCGCAGAGATTGGCAAGGTAAGTCAAGGCTGTCTTCTCTATGCAAATGGATGATCTGAAAAACACCATCAACTGCCAGAGCTGCAGATTACATATGGGCACTGTGTTCAAGATGCACACATGCCTCAACTGGTTTAATCTTCCTGCTCACCTCCTATGCACGGCATCATCTCTGATAATGTCGTGTTACATGTGGACAAACAGAAGTCTTTCCCAAGCTTGAAAATGAGAGAGATACATGATCCTCGCCACAGTGCGAATCCAATAAAAGAAAATTGTATATGGGACAAATTCAAAACTATAAACAATAATTCTTATGTGGGGTAGGTTTTGTGGATGACTTAAATTGCTTTTGGGAAGGCCTACTTGTTTTGCAATTTAGAATATTTGAATATTTGGTGGTGAAGGGGACAGAGATCAAGGTATCTACTGCCATCACTGCTCTGTCTAGTGAACCAGTAATTCTAAAAGTAGTGCCTACCGGCTGTCAGCAGGTCCACTCTCTGCCTGTTCGTCATCACTGCTACCTTCTTGCCCATTCCCTTTCACCTCCTTCCCCTGTTCGAGTACAGCCACCCCAAGCTCGGCGGCCGCCCTCCGCAGAATTAGCACCAGCTCATCAGTGGTCAGCTTGTTTAGGACTATCACCCGGCAGCGGCTCAGAAGGGCGCTGTTGACTTTGAAGGAGGGGTTTTCGGTGGTGGCACCGATGAGCGTGATGGTGCCGTTTTCGACGTGCGGGAGAAATGTGTCCTGCGGTTCAGAGTCGTCGTCACAAAGATTATGAAAAGTACGGGAAAAAACAAGACAGAAGCAGTTTTGAACCAACAGAATGATACTCAACTATCAAACACAGACTCTCTGACACTTAAAACATAAAAGTCAGCCCATGTTCGAACCCTAGAAATTCCATGGTGCTTATAAAACTTGGGAAAGACACTTTACCATAATTGCCTCTATTGACCCAGTATAATGAGTACCTGTGACGGTAGAGAACAACTCAAAGTGCGCCGACCTCAACCTGGTGCTACAAAAAACTGACCTAATGGCTCAGTGAACAGGGGTAATAATAACAGACCTCTGTAAAAACGACACCACAATGTGATTTCACGTGTACTTTCCAATGTTGCTCACTGGACCGTGGGACCCTGTTGGCTCACCAGATAAGTGGACATGTAAACAACGTATGACATCATTGGTACATGGGCTTTTGAGGTTGTAAGACAGTTTGCTGGAAAACAAGGCACTACATGAACATCACATACTTTTATAATTATTTTCGATTATTTGTACCTGCTGGAGTTTATTAAAGCGATGTATCTCATCAATGAAGAGGATAGTCTTGCGTTTGGTCATCCTCTGCTCATTGGCCGCAGCAGTCACCGCATCCTTGACGGTGGAAACGTTAGCTAGTGTGGCAGACATGGACACAAAGCGCGCTTTGCCGCTAGCTTTGGCTCGCTGAGCGATTATGTTGGCCAGAGTGGTCTGAAACGAAGAGGGGGAAAAAAGGCATTAACACCACCAGGGTAACAGGTAACCACGCATCACAAAGAAGTATTGTGCACTTATCCTCTGATATATCTACACATGCAGCCAGGTACAACCCTGAAGAAAAAACTGAGGGACCCTTCCCGTTCCTTCGCTGTTAGCAGCGTTAGAAAGGATTAGCATAGAAATATGCGTGCATGCACAGTAGATTTGTGCCAGCGCAAAAGAACATGAGACTTTAAGTACTATTTAAGAGACTCCCAAATTGTAGGATGCTAAAACATATTATGCGATGATAGAGTCAGACTGGCACATGAGACAACCAGTCCATATCTCCTATTCAGAATAACAGGAGTTTTATCCAGACAAGTAACTGGTACATGCACACCCTACACACTCTCTGTAAGGCTGTGCCACAAGACTTAATCAGCAGTTCATGCTTTGATGAAATTGGATTGGGTGCCAGTCTAACAATTCTTCAGAGTGAAACCACTGACTGGGCTTTGCTCTGTATATATGTGGTCCACAATTTGGAAGAAAGTTCTCACTTGAAATATGATTCTGGTGAATTGCTTTTGCCCTTATATTGTCTATGCTGAATGGAAATTTTCCAGAAGATAGAAGTTGGCCTGATTTTGTTTTGTTACTGTACTCAGTTGGGGTATGGGGATATGACAACCAAGAAGCTTTTGAAATTTCTCCTTCTCTGACCCCTTTTCTGACCAGAAGGTCCTTGAGGCCAGGGGTGCTAAACTGCAGCACAAAGCATATCAATAACTTTCATAAACATGGGTGATGTTTTCTTTGTTTGACACAACTCCCACCTACTAGAAACAGTTGACAGGGAGAAATGTACTCTTCCAAGGGTCTAACCTTTCCGCATCCGGGTGGACCCCAGAATATCAAGGACGGAACTGCATCACTCTCCAGGAGCTGCCTGAGCAATGACCGATGTCCGATGGCCACTTCCTGCCCGACAAACTCGGCAAAGCTCCGGGGGCGTACCCGCTCAGCCAGGGGCCTGAATTCCATCTTGGCTGGACGAGCGGGCGTCTGGACGGACAGTTCCTGTGACGACAACGACGACTGTGACAAGGAAGGAGGTGTGGCTTCTAAATCTGATAAGGGCATCTTCTGTGGGAGGTTGTGTCCCGACTTTGAAACGGGCAGCTTACTTTTCATCTTGTTGGCTGTCCGCTCCTCCACAACTGCCTTAGATGGCTTGCTGACAGGCCGCAGTAAGGAGCCCCACTGGTTTAGTCGTTTCCTCTTTCCCGATTCGCTGTCACTTTCAACCTCTTTGGGTTTATCAAGGCTGGCATCCTCTCCTGATCCCATCCTTTCTACAGACCCTGGGGAGGCTGCTGGCTGGGCACCTTCCGATGACAACCTTGCTCTTTTCCTCTGGGACAATAGCGTCTTCCCCGATGGGCCATCTGATGACTTCGCACCATCATCTGTGTCATGTTCCTCAAGAAGACAACTGTCGATGTGTTTGTTCATAGACTGCATGGGAAACTCCCTGTTGCAGATTGGGCACTGTGCTCGCTGGGATGACATCTCTTTTCATTATTTAGCTGCAGAGTATTGACAACAGATATATATGTGTAACCCGTACAAACTGGATATACTTGCACTGAAGGTTGATGTTTTCAGAAAGAAAAGGCCCACATATTTTCTTTTTAAGAAAACCTAATGCAGCTAAAATAAATAAACACTTCACCTACACCAACTTAAAACCCCAGGTGTACCATTCGTTTGTGTACTTGTGTGTTTTTTTTCAGTCCACTAATCAGCAAGAGTTTTGTATCCGACCAGCAAGTCGGATACGTTGGGTAAGGGCAAACCCGTTATATATAATTAACATTTCCCCAATGCAAAATACATCTTGAAAATAGTTCGCGGTACCCGCTGCTTCATTTGACTCGGACCGGCCAGCCGACCCCGGCAAGCTCGGTGGTCGAGTGGTTAAGACATCGGCACTAGTAAGCAGGAGGTCGTGGGTTCGAGTCCCACCCAAGTAAGCTTGTAAGGTTTTTTTGCAAGCTCTCGTACAAGCACTGAGCATACAGTGCTTATTAATATACATTGGGTAAGGGCAAACCCGTTATATATAATCAGCAAGTCCTTGTCACCTACATGTACAACAAGCAGGCATTTCTCCACCTGAAGGAGCGTGCCATTTCTATGAGTGTTTGCCAACAGACAATGCAAATTCCATCCCACACTACATCAAAGACAAGTCCAATCAGCTTGTGAAAAACTTGTGTTGTCTGGAGAAAAGTTTAAGTTGTTTCTCATATGCTGATGCTGTATAAAAACTTAAACGTGTGGAGGGCAATCCTTACTTTTAGAACCTGCTACTAAATGTACATGTATGTATGTCTTCAATTGCCAAAACTGGTGAGAATTCCACATTTTCAAGTCAAATTCTCTCTTTTGATAGATGGTTGGAGTCTATCAGGCCTACTGGTTGACTGGGTATTGAGGAACAATGGTGTAGCCCCTCAACTCACCCCCCCCAAGTCTATTAAAACTAGAGATGAAATTCCAGAATGTAGTTAAACTTCTGTGGGCCAACAGACTAACTCTAAAGCAGTTAGAGGACACAAAATAGAGCCTGAAAGTAAAAGGTCACGCAATGAACTTCTCCCTTGTGGAGTCTGCCTATGGAGATTTGACATTGGGCTGTCCCATCACGTTCGATAATTTTTAGAAAAACAGTTTCTAACTAAAACCACCCCATGAAACATATTGGAATTTACCTTGGTCTTCCTCAAGTAATATTTAGGAAAAATCACCTGGCGAGTATGGGTGGAAATCTCACCTCGACCGTGGGGGAACATCAATTTACACTTTGGGGTGCACACCGTGTTTATTATCTTATTCCATTTGTAAAAACTCAAAAGGGGAAATCCTCGATCCATCAAGTCCTTTAGTATTTTGTTTTGCTTAAAACATGGAGGGGACATCGACATTGTGTCCCCCCATACCAAATTCATGGGGGGATGTGTCCCCCCCCCCGGGATTTCCACCCTTGCCGGCGAGGGGTAAAAAAAAAAATATTTATCTACGATCTTGCACGTCCGGCGATACCGTGCGTACCTAGGTCTCCTTGTTCATACAAGTTTGTTTTCACTCCCCATGCTTTCGTGAAAACGAGATTGTACACCGTTGCAAAGATTTACCGGTACATGTACCTGCTTACGGGGGGAGGGACATGTCCCCCCCGGTAGTTACGCCACTGCTGCGTAACTAACGTTAACTCGCCTACCTCATGCACAGGCCTACCCCCAGAACTGTCGGAGCGGACGTCAGACCCCGCAGTTCTGAGGGGTATCTCATGCAAAAACTTGAAGTTGAACCATGAAAGAATAAGAGCACATTGAAGTTGAACTTACTCTTCAGCAAACAAAAGTCTCAAAAATTTCAAGGGAGCACAAGTGCAGTCCTAAATGTTTCCTCGGGTTATTTTGATACCTCACGTCGAGTTTTAACATAGCGTTTAAGTGCTGAACTTTGGCGCCAGGCCGGAGCCACTCGGGCATGTCAAGCACTTCACTGTTCGAGCTAGGCTGCTAGGCGCAAAGGCGGCGCCCTGCATGGCGCTACATGCTGTGTCCATATCCACGCGTTACGCGTAAAGCATGATCATGTCGCGGCCCATTGAGATTATAAGTCCTGCCTGTAAATTTGTAACAGCGCCCCCTTCCGATCGTTCACTCTGAGCAAGTGCATCAGCCCTGCGCGCCCGGCCATAATGCATTACATGGATATGTAACACCGCGACGCCAAAAAATCACTACAGTTACGTACTGAGTAATCGGTCATTTTGTCGTTGCAGGCCACATTACAGCACAAAATTTAAACTGTTACTGAAGCTGCTTCATTATTTTTGTAATTTTATGCATAATAAAAGTTACATGATATACAAAGATAGAAACATACAATAAAAAATAAATCTCACTTCCACAAATAATGCTTACACAATGCTTACATACAAAGGATATACCACAAAAACGTGGTAGTGACGTAACTTTGAGTCTTTTTGTTTCGAAATTAAATTATTTTGTATTGATATTATTTTAAAATCGAGTTCATGAAATTACCAGTTCTTTCATTATAGCATAAAAAATATCGTTATCAGATCAAACATTTACATTCTACATGTAAATAAGAGGCAGGCATTTTATTTCTCTCCCTTCGTCTTTTCTTTATACTTTTCTATCTCTTTCTGCTCCTTTTTCTACCCTTTTCAGTGTACAATTTGCCCAACATTTTTGACAATCATCATCATTCTGCCAAAGGAAATAAATTTCGCGGAAGACGTTTTTCAATATGCTACAAACTGGAAGCATTAGATGCTGGATTCCGTTCACTATCCTATTCTATTTTGAGTTTTCTGTTACTTTCTTATGCGTTTTCCCGGTTCTAACTTCTTCTAGATTTTTGTTTGTCACGTCACACTTTGTACAAATATATATAATACAAGGTAATTCGAGACCAATTTAATTACTCGTATGGGCCTTACTCAGGCCGAACGTAGAAGAGGGCCTACATGTCAGGTTGATAGAAAATATCTCATTATTATCCCTAAATTGCACTTCCGGACTGCGTATCGACTCGGTTAATAGGAAAAATGACGTCACTAAAGGAGGGGTACTAATAAGGCTCTTTATTTTTGCAAAGGGCTTAATAGATGGAATTGTCTGCACGGTGCGGGTCAGAGGATCATGGTCCGAAGCAATGAAGAAGAAAATCGTGGCGTATCACTGCTTTGGGCAGGTTTCAGAATCGCGATAATTTCTTTTTCCCATGATGGAAATGTCCATGAATTTGTTTCCATCTTTCCTAAAATCTTTTCCAGGGTGGCAAGAGTGTGATAAATTTCTTTCCTGCATGAAATCTCTAGTAGAACTGATCATGCCGGAAGTATTATATTTTACATCATAGTAATGAAAAGCCTTAACAACTCGATCGCTGCTTTTAGTGCACAAACTGAGTCTTACTTGGTGCATTATGTAAAGTATATTAAAGACTATACGCAAAGAAGAGAGGCATTTAATGAGAATAGTATAGGAGTGATTATTATGATTTTATAATCAGGGCAGTCGATTATATGAATACGCAATCTAAGACCAAGCTTTAAGAGGCGAAGACACGTCATTACTGATAGTGATAGAATACCTTTTTTTTAGGAATGAACCTCGAGCTGGACCAAGAGAGGGCGCTTTTTTTTTTCTTAGCAACAGGGCGAGGCTCCTTTCGTCGGAACTGAACCTCGCTGGTACGTAATGAACACTCCAGACCCACACAGCTCTTCCAATCGATGAGGGGGCGCTTCTGCTCGACGCGGATACAATTCTTGGAGATTATGGCGCGCGTGGGGGGAGGCATTAAACCGGAAGTTAAACGCCCACGTGGCCAGCCACGAACTGCACAGGCACCGCTACAGTGTGCGCATGACCCGCGAGATGTGCACTGATGGAACCACAATGCTTCGCAAGTTCTGTGAATGGGATTGATCTATCTAGGCTGGGATGAAAACCCTTCCCACTCTGGTAACAAAAAATCGAATAAATAAATTCAGAAATGAAAATGAATTTATGCTTAAAACAAATGATGTCTCGTGAGGATCATTGTACATGTATACAATTAAGAACTGCATTAGCCTACCTATCGTCACCAACATCACGAAGTAGCACTCAACAGCACTTGCGTGCTACTTCGTGAGAACCGTGTTCACAGCAATTTCGCAATCGAGTATTGCTCATGTGTGTTTTGTCAATATATAAACATGGATAAAAACACTTTGAAAGGTCTAAAGTGATATGATTCACCCATAAATATGTGACTTAACTAGAGATGCTCTTAAAACTCGTTTAACTGTTTAAATTAATGAAGAGGTTAATTCCTGAAAACGACAATTCACAGAGCACGTGCCGCACGACACCGAGTGCTACTTCGTGAAAATGAAATAACACATTTCTGGTAAAATACCGGCGCGCTGAAGCGGCGCACACATCTATGGATGAGTACATATACTTAATGGTGTTGATGACGCCATGTGTCCGCCTGTCTGCAACAATACATCGATTGCTTCCGCTAAAGTCACGTGACCAATAGTGGGCGTCAACCCTATAGCAACGTGTGTTTTGAGTTCTGTTTTTCAAACTACAAAGCCGATTTACGTGTAGTACCCATTAGTGGTCTAAGTATGGCAAGTAGGCTTTATTTTTGGTAAATGATACATAATTATGAAACACTGCTCTTGGTGGACACCGTGTTGTTGATAATGAATACCCATTATAGGTCACGTGACTTGGCGGGTGCAATCGGTCTATTGAACATAAAGAAATATTGACGGCCTGACCCCCCCGGAAATATTCCTGGATCCTCCCCTGCCATCCCACTTCCCAGTGCCCCGTGGGGACGAACAAAACACGCATATACGCTTAATAATCGGAGGACTCCGAAATGCCGGGCCGTCATAAGATGAATTTGGTGAAAGTCGCTTACGTCCTTTGTGATTTGACCTATGTGATGTAACACACCAGAAATTCAATCAGTTTGAGAGTTTAGTCTCAACCTGGGCTGTGTATTCACTAATTCAGTATCACCTTGAGAGATGGTACGGGTAAAATCATAGTGACAGGTTTTGTAACACCTGCAGTATCAACATAATAATTTGAAAAATCCGTCCATCCATCTTTGAAAGTGTCTTCCAAAGTCTAAGGAAGCACAGTTTGCGGTATTTTCGTAGAGGTATATATATATTTTTATGGGTATTTTATATCTTCGGTGAAAAATTCACGCAGTAGCATTCTCTAACTCTGGTCAAGTTTCTGTTTTTACAAGATGGAGGCAGGTTTTAATAGTGAACTGATCTCAACAAAATGTCAAATTCTAGAGACACTGTTGACTAATAATCAGTAGGGGAAAAAGAACTCGGGGATCGGGCAGGTTTTTCAATCAAACCTTTGAATGTCAGACAGATATCAATTTCTTGATACATACATGGGCATAGGCGGGGGGTGTTCGGGTGCGGATTAACCCCCTCCCCGCCCGCGGAATGGAGTTCCGCTTGGGGTGCTTATATTCTTTATTTTGAAACCAAATGGCAGTCTACAAGACGGATCTCAGCTGTTAAGAAACACTTTCATTCTCTGATTCAAGTGCAAACTTGGAAGTTCCTCAACCGCCTCAGGACTGGAGTGTTACGGGCTGTTCCAACTAGAAATGGGGATATCTGGATATTGCCGGAGATGTAACCAACGATTGTAGAACTGCACCCCAGACCATGCAACATCTCCTCCAGTGTCCTGTCTTAGAGCAAGCCGGTGCACAGCGGATGACCTCGCAGTCTACATTGATATAGCCCCAAACAAATGCGCCCAGCAATGGCTGAAGTATATTTGATGTTTGTGGACAAGCTATTAGAAGAAGTACCAAACTGAAGACGAATTTATTGTGATGGGAGAGGGTTTGGTAGCATCTGTTTTTCCCGTGCGCACTTGCCTTCCTCGTCTAAATGCTGAAAGTAGGAGTTCCGGGTCCGTTTTCTTGAAAATTGCATACCCCTGAGCCAAAGCAGCCTACGCCCTTGACATGTATATAAGACACAGGAACTAGTCACACCAACGCGGGAGGGGGAGGGGAGAGGAACGGGGAAGAGAGGGGCGAGCGGGTGAGCGGGTTAGCGAAGCTGTTCTTTCCTCGTTTTGCACCAATGAGGCCCGGGTTTGAGTCCTGGCTTGGCCCAAGCTTTAAGTTTAAGTGCATTTGGTTTCCAGTCCATATTCGCTCTCACAGATTTTCTCCGGGTACTCCGGTTTCCTCCTGCCTCTAAAACTGGACCTTCTTCCTAACTCCGTAATGTGATGCTGATTTATAAAGGTTATGAATAAACGTATAGGCCTACAGTTATTTGCATTAATAGCCTTAGTGACTGAAAGCGCCATTATAACAACAACTCACCAACTTCTACAGTTTGCTTGGCAGCGGCGTGTCCAGCTGTTGTTGGGGGGGGGCAAATTTAAAAGCGAGTGTGGCTTTGATTTGGGCTTATTAAACATGATAATGTTATACTCGCTGTCCCAACATCCTCGCTTTTATTTCATGGTGTTATTTTCGTCGGGTTCTGGTGCTAACATTTAATAAATAAATATACCGATTACTTTCTTTCCTATGAGTGGGGGGGGGAGAAGGGCAAGTTGCCCCCACCCCCACTCTACTGGATACGCCACTGTTCCATGGTCAAATTTTACGACAAATTTCTTGTCACTTTGATCAAAATGATAAGTCTGTAAAGAAAATTTGTGATTCACTATCGTGTATATTTTTGTTTGAGGTCTGAATGACAATCTTTAAACTGAACGCGACTGACAGTCTCTACTGACGGTATCATGAACAATAAAAGTCTTTTCTTGTCCAATGTATTAAAGCTACATACCATAATTTAAAAGAGAGTTTATAATAATAAAATATGCGCGCGCATCATTTTCAATGCATATATAATCACATCACATCCCACCA
The DNA here is from genome assembly GCF_054643075.1 of Acanthaster planci. Taxonomy (NCBI): domain Eukaryota; kingdom Metazoa; phylum Echinodermata; class Asteroidea; order Valvatida; family Acanthasteridae; genus Acanthaster; species Acanthaster planci. Next base: position 10,684,606 of record NC_141782.1, read on the forward strand.
CCGCACCGGATACGCAGATCGGCCAGATAGCTTCGTGCATGGCCGCAGTTCGTAATTTTGCGAATGTTGACATCATAGCAAACGTTTTTGTGGAAAGGAACAATTGGGAATTAACTTCGCTTCTAAGCAGCATCTGTTCAACTCCAATTTCTTTACAGGATTTACCGGCTGCATTAATATGCGGACAGTACACGGCAAAGTCGAGAGTTAACCGCACGTTTTTGGTGGATCTTCGTACCATGATCGTTCCCGCTGGTTGCGATCTCCAGCTCAGCCTGTAGCTCGCTACCGACATTTTTTCGGCCATTACACGCCTGCTGCTGTGGCTTCGTAGCTGTCAATTCACCCAGCAACTAGCGTTCGTAATCTTGGAATGCCAAACTCGTTTTGGTTTCTCTTTCGGGCCTAAAGTGATTTGTTAAAAGGTAGCCAACGTTAAGTCAGTGTGACGCCGTAAGACTTCACTGGTCGACTTTCGGTAGGTTAAATCGACTTGGCTGCATTGTTTTTTCTCCACGGCAAGGTTTTTTCAGCCACCATCCACCACGGCAGGGTTTTGGACGGCAGGTATGGCACAGACGAACGGAACGGTGAATTGTGGTGAACTCAAGTACAAAATGCTGCACGAAGGTGCGATACAAGTGTGCCGAATAAACCACGCGAGCAATGTGGTGAACAAAATAATGAACATGAAATTTCTCCGAAGATGGGAAATGCATCAGATAGTGCTGGGAGAGAGTACTCTGTATTCATTAACAGTAAGTAGTCACAAAAATTCCTGCATACGGCGGTAGGCCTAAACTTCTTGGAAATAACATGAGCGAGTAATGTTATATTAAAACAATGAACTAAATTTCATTGGATGTGAAGTGTTCGTATGGGTTGTTTTTGAATGGGCTTTTATGTTCAGAAGTTTTTGCTGTTTGGTCTGCTTCCCGTACTTTTGGTGCAACCTAGGGCCTACTTGTGTGTTTTATTCCTAAATCATAAATGAACATGACACTTGACAGTACATGTATATCGGCTAATTTATTTGAATGTCCTCAGGGCCTGAAGTTTTGGTCGAATATTAAAATAAGAACTTAAGTAAATGGTGAGAATATACGTACAGTTACAGTGGAGTGAAAACAGTAAAATCTTGTTGAGATGTGCTTGATCGTGTTTGTAAATATGTATAGGCCTATACTTGATAAAGTGATATTGCTTTGAATGAAACAAAATCAACATTTAACTGAACTGTCTTCATCATTGAAATCATGTCAGTTAAGTGCAATGAATGACTTGTTGAAACAAGTTTTTTTTATGACAGGCATATACGGTATATTGGAGATGATTGATTGTGTTCTAGTCATTTGCGTGCATAATTTTTGTGAGTTCACTTTTGTGCATTTAGTGCTGTACACATACATGTAATGTACATGTACCAATACATGTATTATGCTCATTAAGTGTTGCAGTAAAATTATATAATGAGCATATTGACATAAAAACATGTTTTTGTAGACATTGTCTTAATGTACTCATTTTTGAGTCAACTCGAAAAGAGCCGAATTAGTGGGCCTGATAATGAACAAATTCTTGTTCATGTTTTTTTTTATGAACAAGGCCATTTTGTGAAAATATAAGTGTAGTACACTGTGCAACCCAGCTTATGAAATACTTTTTTCTATTGCTGAATGCTGATGTGGAGTCGTGCCCCAAAGCTGGCGTGTTATGATGCACACAGGTTTTTTTGTAGGAAGGGAAAATTGTATTCGCTGTGTGTTCAAACCAGAAGAAAATTTCTGCAGTTGATGGTTTTCTGTGAATGTTTAACAGAGCCCCTGGGGAAGACGAGCACTAAATGCAAATCAGGCTGTTGGTCGGCATAGGTAGAAGCACAGGGCAAGGGAAAACAGGAAGTGAAACCTTTGTTATTGGATTGGCTACAATGACTAATACTGAGAGTCCAAAATAGCTGTGTTCCTTGTTCTGCACAGAAGCCCTGTATTTTGTGTTTTTACGTTATAGTACCTCATTTGGGAGGGTTCCGAATTCTGGGATTAGTTACTTACATGTACATATTGTTATAACCAGCATTCGCCATGACTTTGTGACCTTTCAGGTGGTGAAACAAAGGGTTTTGAAAGTTTTTAAAGAAAACGAAATCAAAATAGAACCAAAGCATTTCAGTAACTGTTTTACATTACATGTGGAGCTGAGCTGTGCACTCTCATTCAGCAGAAAGCAGTAATTGTTTTATTAATTTTTTGATAATGGAAGGTCAAGGAACATTGTAGGAAAGACAAAATAAAAGTGCCCTCACATGTAGATGTTTTGTTTGTTTTGTTGTCTTTTTTTATTTCAGAATGTGTGCCTGTTGTTGGCTTAATTATTTGCACCACTTGCACACCATTCGAGATTGAATTGGTGATGGAAAAGGTCATTTACTATATTTCACGCATCGGAATGTGCTACTTTCACTCTTGATGGTGTCTGTTTTCTATTCAAGTTGTACTCTAAGTGTGTCTTAGACAGAAATAAGACGTCTCCCACTAATTGTCAGTAAGGTGATTTCGGCCTACTAATTATGAAATTAGCCATTGAGATGATGCCATCTTTTGTTTTTCTGATGACCTGTCGGGCACCCAAATGAGTTGATGATAGAACACTTTTGGCATCAAATTCGTGCCTTTCAGTCTACCATCTCCCTTGGAAGGACTTTTTTCAAAGTATATGTAAACCAAGCACTCGCATGGGTGTACAGGAAGAGCTCTCCTTCCACTGGATTTTGCAAGGTTGTAAGACAAATGTCCGAGAAGAAACACAGTCATTGATATCGCGGAGTTGGGGAAATGAGAAATTTGGCCTTTAAAACAGATGAGTTTTCATCTGAAACCTATAATGTGCCGCACAGGTACATTCATGTTTTGAGTACCACAACTTGACACAACTTTACTGCAGGTTCATTTTACAGCACTTTGTTTACAATGTATTTGATTGAACTGTGGATCAAGCATAGATCTATTCATTGACTACGCCAGCTACATGTAACTGCAGTAGGGCAAATTAGAGATGATTAGTACATGTTCATGTATGTATATACAGTGCGATACATGTATGTGCAGAGGCTTATGAACCACGGTGTTTAATATGTAGGAATAGCGGGAGGGGGGTGGGGGCATGGGAGTGAAGAAATCAGTCATGTGAGTCATCTGCTTCCAAAGAAATCTTACCATCACTCAGGGAATTCTAATTTCAGAGGGGGGAGTGAGATCAGTTTGCCTTATCATCCGCCCCAGTGTGTTCCCTTTACTGGACAAGAGATAAACACATACAGGGGTCTGACAGAGATGCATGATAAGAAGGATGACAGCATGCACTGAGATTAACCTGTCAGAGCAGCATCTACACTACAGCTGTGCTGTTTGCTGAGTGAAGGTGTTGCTGGTATCAATTATCAGAAATGATAACATAAGAATCAGCTGTACATATGTACATGTATGTATTCTACCTGTACTGGTAGGGCTGATGTGAAATTGTGTACGTTTTTGGCTTTAATTATCACTCCTGCCGTGACTGGGGCAGAGGAGGTGTCGGTATCCAGGTTGTTCATTGAAATATACACTAGAGTGTGCAGTGCTTCCTAATACAGGTATATGTAGGTCAGTGTGAGGGTCACTGTGTGTTATGAACAGACGAGCATGCTTTGCTGTACATGTAAATGGTGGTACGTGTACCGGGGAAAAAACTTATTTAGAATCAAATCTGATCACCCACTGAAACCAATTTGTTGTACAAAATCACAATCCGGTTTAGTCTGTAGAAAAAATCTGACCACCTTTTGAAGGTACCGGTAATTCATATTATTGGCCAAGTATCCATGTATTCAATTGCCAAATTTCAAACACATACATGTAGCAGTTACGATGTGTATATGCTGTGTATTCAACAGGACAGATCGTTCCTGCATAATCCTTAAGCATCCTGCTTTCCCGTAAAGTGATTTCATGGGAAGTGGTTAAAGTTCACTCACTTGTGCATAGAATGAAGGAACAGGATGCCATTAGGGAATTGACGGATCCTAAGCAAAAAGTAAACAACTTACAAACAAGCATATTTTCACTTGTAATTGTTTCCATAAGGTTCCACTTTTTTGGGGTATATTGTTTAATGTTTTTGTTTATTTAAATTTGCAGAAAGTGCTACTGTAACTGTATACACAGTATAGCAGGTCTTTTTTTAACAGATCAGCTGCAGGTGCATATGAACACATTGCATGCACAACCCCAAAAAACTGCAGTGAACATGTTTTCAAATGGGCCTGCAGGCATTATGTTACTCATTAATTAATCAATCACTGCATGCAGGTAGATTACCCGGTACCTACATTGTACATGTACATGTACAGGCAGGTGGTGGAATTTTTCTTTTTCATGCGCATGGCCATTTCAAGAGAAATGTTGGGTGAACTCAGAGACACACCTTCTGACAAAGAGAGCTTGTGTTAGTTTACATGTACATGTATCATCAAGGAAAAGTATTAAGAGTGTGTGGAATCCACGGTGATGTATACACATCTGACTCTGGTGTCCACAGTTTGCAACAAAGAAGGAATGTTAAAGGGAAATCATTGAAAATGTGAAAGAATGGAGCATACTCGTATTTCTCTCTTGCCTTGGAGCTACATGTACATGCATACATCTACATCATACATGTACTGTACATACATTGCACAAGTACATGTACCATAATAACTACACTACATACATGTACATGTACAATTGTACCGTAGTTCATTATTGTACATTTATACATGTATGTATTGCATTCTTTTATGCACGTCATCGGTGAGGCCTCAGTGGATGCAAAGGATCCAATTTTGCCATTGTGGAAAACATGCATGTGTATACATGTACATGTATGTGTGACATGTCCGGGATGGGTTTGGCACCTGCGTCCCTCCAGAAGAAAATGAAGCCAGGATAGAGTTACCAATTTGTCTCTTTGAGGCCTCAGCAATAAATCTGGTAACAGGATATGTCAGCTCCTCATCACTGTGACAGAAATGAATTAGGCACTGAAAGCAACCCACAATACCCACATTGGGGGAGGGGCACCATTTATATCTACATGTATTTGGCAAGCCATACCTGTAGTGATTTTCTTTTTACATTGCACTATTTTTCCACTGCACTGTTACGCAAATGTTACTGCTGTTGTTGCTTGTGCTCATATTTATATTTGGTCATGTACATGTACTGCGGTACATGTACATGTGCACATATGCAGAAGGGTAGCCTATGCACATGTACCTTTTACACAACACCTGTCGTCTGATTTTGTGACTTGTACACGAACATGTCTAGGTCATACCAGTATGACAAATTATTTGATATTTATCCTGGGCAGGACCATGGGTAAAACACCCATGCATGATACCATTTCACTGTGTGCAAGCGTCAGAGCGTGGTATGCACGGTTGCGGCTCTTCCAACACAGAAAGAGCGTGGCACAGTGTGCATTCGTGCAGTGGACACATTGACGGCCCTGCACACAAATACAGAAGATTTGGGTGATATCGATAGGCGCAAAATATGACTAACATTTTGTCAGATCTGTCAGATGTGGACATTTCTGATAACGGTTACAAATGTTTTTACAGCAGAAAGAAATTAAACAGGTAGTCAAAAAAAGTAAGATCATAGGATCCTCTATTTAAGTGTGAACTGAGGCGGAGGGGAACATGAGAACATTTGATTGCGACTTGCATAAAGAGTTTACAGGTGATTTATTCAGGTGCTGTGTAACACAAATGATGAATGGTCCACCTTTTTGCAGTGCAAAGAATAATTTCATGAAGTGACAGATGGAGTTTTATATTGTTGCCTTGTGGAATGAAACAATGAGTCTGTCCACTCGTGAAGTTCTCCCTACCATCTCACTCCTAAAACATATTCATTATCTGTGTAATGTGATCTACACGTGAGGCAGGTTCCTTCAAAGCTGTTAATTTAACCAAAACTTGTTTTTTTTTCCCTATCCAGAGCGTGACACTAATTGATAACATTCTTAATTTAGTCCTGCTAAACCATGCAGTATGGCCATGATTAATTGTGCAGGGCGGTCTTTCAGGTTGCTGGTACATGTACATGTACATGTAGATGCCTCTTCCAAGCCATTATAAACCAGGCTGAAGTTACTTGATGTTTTATTGTCAGGGACATGCATAAATCTGCAATGCATAAATTACATGTACTGTACCCGTAACTTGTACATGCACTATACATGTACCTGTACCGTATTCATTAGAGTGAGTTTTCTATTCTGTGCTTATACACAATTTCGTGAATTTTGTGTGGGCCCCTACATTTTCTGTAAATTCCACGTATGCTGATCAGGTTCAGCTTTAGCTTGCTAAACATCATGGGCTATGCATATGGTAAATGTACATATACTGTACGTCAGAGGTGGGACTCTACACTTACCGGTATGTGTACTGGTACACTGAGGTACATGTACCGGTACCTTAGCTACCATTACCGGTTCAAGTATGAATTCATATCCCATGACCTAAATAATCTTGCTCATTTGAGCCCTTGAGTTCCACACATCCTTGTACTTGTACACGTGTACAGTACGGGTACATGCACACTGTACAATACAAGCGTTCTTGCATGTCTTGGGTTGGGATAGTCACAGAGCTGTTTTCTGGACAGGTTGCTGAAGTGGAAATTGCAAATGGAATTTGATGCAACAACTTTGAACAAGTGAAGAAGAATAGTCACTGTAGATTATGATATGTGAACTGTAGACTGTGGTCACTGGAGCCAAAATTGCAGCTAGGAATGATCTGTGGAGCTCCATGTACCGGTATAAATTTCTGAGGCTCACTAATTGAGCCAAAGTGCCGTAATCATCAGTAAAGCTGCAGCACCTTTTGTATGCGTACGTGTACCGGTAAGAAGCCAGTTGCCATGGTAACATAGATTGTGCACACAGGCATCAAAAGCATCAATAAATGAATGCAGTTTGTGTCTGTCTCCCTCCGTCCATGAGCAGTGCTGGAATGCATTATTACACTCTTGGGAAACACAAAACAGCAACAAATATATATTTTTTTTCCCACAGTTGACAAAAAGAGTTGCTATGTGCAATTACGTACATGGATGCCAGGATGTGTTATTTGTATAAATAGCTGGACTTGGTAAATAAAATTTGTTTTATGATGCACTCTGTCATGACTATTGTGATGATGATGAATGTGTTTTCTTTAACAACACCGTACAGTTCAGTTGTTGACGTCTTCCGCATTGCATGTTTATGTGTTAATTGATCGTAGAGATGGTTAAATGCCACATAAAAAATTGTTGTACATGTACATGTACAACAATATACTATACTGCATATACATGTTCATGTACCATACTGCAGAACACAAAGATACCAACAGAGTCCAATTATATACAATTGTACATGTCAAAACTGTTAAATGATAAATTCCAGATTCCCTCATAATTAATTCCCTTCTGCGGCATGTTTTAAACCTACTTGTTTGATAATGGTGTATTTTTATTAGTGTTTTTAATGTAATGTATTTATTGTAATTTAATTGATCTTTTAAAGCTGTTTTGTACTCAATTTTTGTAAATCAAACACTTTTAATCATGTGACTTTTTGTTTGATGTTTTCTTTCAAATAAACCGTAATGAATGAATGAATATATACCGGTAAATGAAATTTATTGGCTGTGGTTTTTATGCAGTTGGCATGCCAATTTTCGGTGCACCGGTACATCTAATCAATGTAAATGCACATACGCACCCACATACATTTTAAAAATACACCCATGTGCAGATGAGCATTACTAAAGGCAAAGATGCACATGTACATGCTCAAAGCACACGAAAAACAAATGAACATGAATAATTGGTTTAGCACTTGTGAGACATGCACCTGTCCATTCAATTACCACTGGACAGGGCATTCTCCACCCTTTAGTGGCAATAAGCATTTTCTACATGTATACATGCACTTACATACAGTGTATTCAAGGGAGATGGGTATAAACGTGGTTTGCACACAGTCTTACACAGGGCATTGTTTGTGCCACAAAATACCAGTGACTAAATACCAGTAGAATTGAGGTCAAACAGTGTGTTTGTACAACTATAAAAACTTTATGTTATACATGTAGGCGTATAACATGTACGTGTGTACATGTACATACATGTACATGTTTGTATACATGTATTGCAATATGGTAATGATTAATATACATGTACATGTACAAGACTTACATGTACATGTACATTTGTATGTGTGCATGTACATGATGTACATGTACCAGTATGGTGTGGCATACTGTATGAACTCATATTGCAAGCCACACGATAGTTTTTCTTCGGTTTCTTTGAAAAGTATTTCTACAGAAATATTACACTTATTGCAATATAGGGGTTATGATGGTAATGATTAATATACATGTACAAGAGTATGATGTGGCATATGAACTCATATTGCAAGCCACACGATAGTTTTTCTTCGGTTTCTTTGAAAAGTATTTCTACACATGTGGTTTTCCCATAGTTTTGTTACGTTGTATATATTTCGGCTTACCTGTAGGTATAGACAGTAGTTGGCTTTTCCCTTACACATGTACATGTACAACTTGCGCAACTGATACTGGCATGGTGTCTTCATACATGTACATTGTACATAATGTGCATGCACGCTAGCCATGAATATTCAAGTTGTTTGTTCCTTCTGATTTTTTTTTCAGAAAAAGACAACTTTGTGTTAGAAACTGGAAATATTTTTTGGACTATCATGATTGCAATAAAGTCATTACAGATGCACCTTCTCAATGGTGGTTTGCAAAGGGAGAAAACTGATTTGCATGTTGCTGCTAATGTTCGCCTTGCATATTATGCACTTTTACAATGTGCTCATAGATGTTTACATGTACATTTGTGCACATTCAGATAAAAGTCAGTTGCCCCAGCTACATGTACATGTACTTTCCAAAGATGTGTGAGAAGTGTAAGTTTGGGATGTGTCCAACTAGTAAACCTCTTGTCACACCAGAGCACAATCTTTTAAGGGATCACATTATGAATGTTACATGAAGGGTGAACTGAGTGAATGTAGGTCCTGAAGCACTATACATGTACACGTACGTTACATTAGCCCTTAAATGTTTGCAGCCTGTGCAAGTGAATTGGTGAAATCTGGCCTGTTTACTTGTAGTGCAGAGATATTGAGAAGTCAACAGTACCGCTCAAAGTGGAAACATCAAGTTGTTTGCCATGCTCAAAGTTACTGTCTGACAATGCTGTCTTCAAGTTGGAGGAATGAACTAACCTCTTTCTTGTTTTGTTCCTGTATGCACCCCACTTTCCCTCCAGCCCTCTGGTTTTATGGAGTACCCGCTGCCGTACTGCAGCATAACAGACATCCATCCGCTGACGCGTTGGGAGGCCGGACAGAGCGCTTGCTTGCGTATCGTCTTGCACACGGGCTCAATACTACTGCAGGTAAGATGGAGACATCTGAGCCTTGGGGTCTGCAGTGTCAAACTTTGAAGGCGTACATGTACATGTGCATGTCTCTTGGACACTGAGCCCACTTGGCATCAGGGGCCCCTTCTTGGAGTGATGAGGTTGAAAAATGGCTCTAAGGCAAATGGGATTTCCTCAGCATTGGCAATAGGACATGATTTGGCACACTTAATGTCCCATACGGACTAGTACTGGTACATGGAATGGACGTTTTGCACTTGAAGACATTCATGGATTGCAGAATTTTTTTATCGTACTTTTGGTCATCTGGACAGAGAATACCCAGAGGAAGTTTTGCACCACCAATCTCTGTGGCGATTGTGTAATTGAAGAAACAGTGGCATTTTGTGTTGGACAAAAAGGGGACCTTTTGGTGGACTTACTCAATAGCAGGGCACCGGGCAAAATATGACGTTTACGGTGTGTCATGTTCTCTAAGCTGATTTTTAGATACTCGTAAGTACGTGAATTTGCTGTGCAGTGTTTTGTGCCAAACAACTCCCTTAAAAGAGGCCCCACGACAGGATGCAGGTCTCTCGTCTAGCCAAACTGTCTGGTGAAATTAATACCAAGGTTGCCTGCCTTGCATCATTTGCATATCACATGCTCGATCAAGACACAATCTCTAACGGTTTGGGGGAGGAGACAGTCGTACAAACGTAAGTGTGCAGATAGTACATACATGTACATGCACATCGTGTCTCGAGCCAGGATTTGTGCCTAAGTGATCCTCCAAACTGCACCTATAGAGTTTTCAAACATAAAACCACATGTGCTGTTGACCGTCAACATTCCCTTCCCCTTGGGCCGTGTTAAAATCACATGTTGACGGTGTAGAATGGGATTGATTTGAACGGCAAGGTCTACCGCATCCAGGCATCAATTGGATTGTCAAGATTCAATTGAATTTGCAGTGTTGCATGCAGTCACTCTTTAAATTAAAAAAAAAATGGTTATGAAGTTTCCAGATGGCTGCTAAACATTTTTGAGGGTTTGATTTTTTTTTTTTTCAAAAGTCCTGAATGCATTGATGCACCAAAGAATTTGTGTACGTGTTATTTGGTACTGAAAGAATTATTGAAATTTCATCACTGCCTAGTAACTGCAGGAAGCAAGTTTGCTGAATGCTAGGGGCCACGAAGCAGCAAAATTACCGAAAATGGGCTATATGTTGCAGTATACGGGTAACTGTGCTAGTGTGCGTTCATAGTATATTATAGCCCACATCTTTCACGATAGTTTGTAACCAACAAATTCAGTACATACAATGTACATGTACATGTACAGTACGGTACATATATTTTCCGTAAATTTTGTACTGTGTGATCTTTGACAGGGTACCAGTACATGTGCATGTAATGTACCGGTGTCAGTTTTTACACGTGCCCACTATCCAGTGTAAGAATACCTGCGCAAGTTAAGTCCCAGCTCAATTTCCTTTAGTTGCTGCGCAGCTAAATTCCACAATACATATGCAAATGACCAACCCAAAGTAATGTCTTGACATCATCACAGCTGGCTACATGTACATGTATTTCTGTTGAGAGATTAGTGCTGAAATATATATGTACATGTATGTATCGTACGGTACATGCACTTGTGTGTATGCATATGCTTTTCCCACTTCTTTTCCTCTTTTCTATGCACACCAGGCGACCAACCTCTACGTTCGTGACCAGTGGCTTCACTCCTTGCAATGGAAACGCGCAATCCACAGATATAAGAAACTGCTGTGCAATACCACAAGGCCAGACGTCTTCATGAAAGAAGTCAAGGTATGGTACTGTGGAGTGATGACCTGATCAGTGTTCTAGCTAGGACCATTTTAGTGCCGGGTAAATTTTTGGATTGCAACGCAAAGTGAGCGCAGTTCTTAATGCTTTCTGATGCTTGAAATACGATCAAATTGGTACATTTAGATTTTCAGTAATATTTCAGTTCGTTTTTTGGAAAATCCGTGCTGGGTGGCACAGCCAATTACAACCCTGAGTGCCGGGCGGAAATTTGCAGTACCGGGTGGTGCCGCCCGGCGCCGCCCACCGCAGCTAGAACCCTGGACCTGATCTTACTCTCCTACCCCATTCCCAACCTGGCTCTTGGCCCCTGCTTCCTCCCCCCCACTCTCAAGCCCATCCTTCATCTCCTGCCCCTCAATCCTCATCCCACCCTTTTACCCCTCACATTCGGATGATTCACCCTACAAACAGGCGTGTTTCATAACATCATCTGGAAATCTGATTGAGACCAAACGAGAAAAACAAAAACGTGTTCATGGTAACCCATAAAAGGTACTGGTATATGTATATGGGTGATTCCAGAAATTAGGGGTCCATTTTTTGTGTGTCCTGGTCACACCTGACATATCATTTTGTAAGTTCAGAACACATTTTCTAATTTCCAAGAGCGATTGCCAAACAGATAGTAATAGTTTGAAATCAATTCCGGTGATATTTCCATGTCAAATAACAAAGGTCAGATGTAATAGGGATGCAAAAATGTCACTTTCGGACTCTTTGATTTCTGGAATTACCCATATACCAGCCTCAGAGTTTTTATCGCCAGTCTTTCATGGGAATTTAAAAATCATTGTAGCAAACCCGCTGCAAGTAATGAGGTTTTATCTGGTTAGCTAATAAATTAAAACTAATGAAACTAGTAAATTTTGAAATTAATTCAACAGAATGCCATTAAGGGATAAAGTGTTCCCTGAAATAAAAAGAGATACTTCCATTATAAAGACCAATACAGATAAACATAAAATGCTACAAAATAAAATTGTTTTCCTGCCTACACGCACCCGGATTATGTGTCAGTGTGTCGCCATTTATAAATACACTGGGGAAGGGGGGCAGATGGAAAAAGATTTCAAGCATATGTGCAGAAGTGTGCTCCTGGATGTAAATGTATGTGTCTCATAAATTACATTCAAGAATCCAGCGCTACCAAGGGGCCTTGGGGACATTCTTTGATGAATAGCATTCAGATTGGTAATATGATATCTAATGCCTTGCCCTGATTCTCAGTGAAATGGTTATTGGGATAAACCCTCTGATATTGGCAAAGTTAGTGTGTTATTTGACAGGCTTTTCCTTAAAGTTTCTGCTGCGTTTTTGGAAGGAAAGGGTTGGAGAAGACGGAGTGAACTAACGAAGGCATCTGCCTGCATGTACATACATGTACATGTACGTTTACACGTTGCTGCCCTTACATTCTGTGGGAATGAAAGCCAATATCTGTAAAAGACTTTGCTGTTGTTTGGTTGCAAGTCTGTTCTTTAGACAAGTATGGTACATGTACATGTACATATGTACCTGTGCATTTACATATTCCTTTGTTTATTATATAGCTGCGTGTGAATCTTTCTGTGGTGCATTGAGAGTCAGCTGCCTTCATATTGGTAGCTTTTTCATTTGTTGCATACATGTCTATCGGTGGGAAATTCTTGTACAGCGTATAAAGAAATGAAAGTAATCACTTGGGACAGCAGTACCTTAGCTGGGATTCCATTTTAAGCTCACAACCTCCAGTCCTTCATTTTTGAGGAACGCTATCGCGCAGTCGTTCCTACCGCGCTCCTTATCAAGCCTGAGGAGTGTAAAAAAATGCGCTCCTTGAAAAATTGAAGAGGACATTTCAATATTTGAACAATATTACAGCAAACGGTGGAAATAATCTTCAAAACCATGACTGTGTGGTTCCTGTAAAACTTGCATTTCGAAGCTTTTTCTTCCGAGTTTGAAATACCCACAACAAACGTAACCTGACCCCAGTCAGCTGGAGAGACAGTAATCTTACTCCTGTTTTATTGGCCAGAAGCAAGTTTCTGATCCGCAACAGCCAATCGTTATCAAGTTTATGAGGGCGCTCAGTGCACAACCGGTGTGCCTTAAGATTTCGGTCCACACGAAACTGTTACGCTGAGTGGTGATAGCGTGCCTACACTACGACTATGGGGCTCTATGAAGCGACGTCGTGCAGGAGATTCTCTCAACGTGTCGGACAATATTTGTGTGCAACACTCTCATGATCACCACGACGGATATGGATTCGCTCACGTGCATGATGCTCATTTTCTGTTTTGGGTGAATCCAGCTAACTGGAGAATTGATGCACCAGAACGTGAAATTGAATCTCTTCCAGCTTGCGCCAGTCATTTTGCAAAAACAGTGGAGGTATCAGGCTTCAGTAAGGAATTCTGTTCTATTTATTGCCATTAAAGATAATTTGTTGCACTTGTAAGTTGTAATACTGAAAATAAAAAGACTTGTCAGATGTGAGACTTCATTTTGAGAGGGATTTTTTTATTAAAAAAGAATTTCTTTTTTCAAAGAAAACACTAGTGTGATAAGCATTTCTGTTTGAGAGAAACCAAATATAATATTTCTAACAAACTAGAACTGATTGAAATGAACCATGACAACAGATGTTATCAAAATGGACAGTGAACTCAATATACCCTATTTTTGTACTTACATGTAAACATTAGGTTTATTTTAAGGAGAGCAATTTGCTCTCCTGACTGATTTTAGGAGAGTGGTTAACAGCTCTCCTGGATTTTCTAGAAATGAAGGACGGAACCTCCATTGGCATTGGAGGTGACTTTCAATGAGTGAAAAAATGATGTGAATAGAAGGTACCGTGTGACTCTGATGCACATTCAAATATTTTTGTCTGTCAGAAAATGTTTGCATAACTTTGAAATCTGAGTTACCTGAACACACCTTACATGAAGCATACTAAATTGCAGGAACTTGGATGATTTTTACACTATCAGAATTAGCGGTAGCTGCGGCCAAAAGTGTCAAGACTGGCCTTGTTTAGAAAATCACAAAGTTTGGGTCGCACAGTTTGCTTGCAATTGACATGCAAGCAGGAAATGTACGGTACGAGCACCAGTCCTGCATCCCCATGCATGTGTACCTGTATGTGTCCATGTAGGTTGCCTGGTGGGCCCCGGTAGAGTAAACATGACGCTAATGTGGAGAGATGGACTGCTTCGCAGGAATGCGAGCAGCAAACAGCGCGGGACGAAGGTGTTCAATCTAAAAAAAAAAACCCAAAAGGGTAAACTGATCTGCATGTAGTACATGTACTCTCCCAGAACCAAAATGCCGGATGGCATACCGATCCTCGGCTACAGAATATTGGCTATAGAAAAACAGGTGCACGTAAACTGATGCAAACCACGTGTACATGTATGGGCACGTTTACTGTTAAAACAAATTAACACCTGTACATGTACAGTGTACCGCGGTGCACAACGCAGGAGGACGCTAAGCAACCGACGCAATAAATGTTGACTCAAGGATCTACATGTTTACATGTATGTACATGTATGTTTATAATATTGTATTAATCTGTAATATACAGGATTTCTATAGTGCTGATCCATCTGGATCGTGATGGCGTATAGCATGCATATGTGTGAACGTTCAGCTTTAAAGGTTCACCAGTGTTGCGCATAAACGGTAAAGACTGAGACATATTTAAAGAAACAGATGCAAGAATTACAATGACGTCCGTAAAGTGTCCATCTTTGATTGTACATGTACATACATGTTTGCACATTTAAACATCATCCACACTGTTTTTAAAGTTGTATGGACCAAACTCTAATACCAGTTCACAGTACAGTGCAAATCTCATTGAAGGTGGGCCTACATGATGTACATGCCCATATATTGACACCTGCAATGCAGTGGTACCTCAAAGTAGAAAGGAACACATGTACATGTATAATAAATACGGTTCCAAATCATCGAGGTTTATACTGGTATATGTAGCATCACGGCCACTTCTGATGAGGTCATCTACTGGAGTTTTTACAGTAACATGTGCCTGCACCTCAACCATACTGGAACACAGCTCCGAGTGTAATCTCACGTACAGTAAACCCCTTGGGAAGCTCTCACTCCCTGCAAGCGATTGGCCTGGTCTTTCCTCCTCCTCTTCTGAAACAAATACGTCTCAGCTTCCTCTCCCTGACAGCTGTTCAGGTTTAATACTTTCCTTGGGCCTCCAGCAGTGGGAAATTGACTGCAGCAGCTTTCTATCCCCTCTTCCCCCCCCCCATCGTGGCCGTCTCAGCCAGACTGTTGGGTGCTGCTCAAATCTTGATTTAGAGCTACCGGTACATGTACATGTGTCTACATGTAGGCCTACAACTTCCTACTCTTCCACTGTAGTGTTTTGACCCTGAGATCTGCAAGCGTGGATCACTGCTTGTGTTTCTCAAAATGTCCAGGCGTGGTGATGCTGGTCATATCGAGTGACGGAATCAGACACTGTAGGCATTGTGTGTGCATCTGTATATAGTCAGTAGGATTGGGCGATCACAGCATTTTTGGAATTGATGCTGATTCTATCCTGAATTGTGTGATTCCACTCGGAATTGACTCCAGTTTCTTCACTGGCAAAAATTATTTGAAAAGAAAAAATGTTATCTATCTGGAGGTTGCGTGCATAAGTTAATCATCAGGACATCAAGACATTGAATCTATCTCAGTGTAACATGATCAGCTGCTTGCCTCAAATTGTTTTGAAATTTGAATTTTACCAGATGCACAGAATGAAAAAAAAATCTAGTTGTCTCGGAGAAATATTTCATCGTGCACTCTCATAGTCCATAAAATCTAGCGATCAGAATCGGAGGCTATTACTGCAGTTTATGCCATGCTCGTACGTGTACATTGAGTGCCTCTTTGACTGACAGGGTGGTGTCACTTGCCCCCCCCTCCTGCAAAAAGCTTAACTTTGTGTCACCATCAGTAATACCATCCCCTCAGACAAGCTTCACTGGTACATGTATGTAAATTGTAAGACCGGAAATATTGTACATGTACATGTGCGTTTCCAAACAAGGACACTGTGCATGGACCTGTGTGCACATGTACCTGCTCATTCTTGCTAATACATGAGTAGGGCCTATAGTCCCTTCACATTTGCATGCACATGTACAACATCGCTGACGGATCTCCTGTGGTCCTAACTAATGATTAATAATTGTATTTTCTTGGCTCTGTGAGCGAAAGAGGTAGAAAGTGGACAGTGTACACACATGCATTTGTCTTTCTTTCTTTCTTTGGCAGGCGATGGTAGACATGACACTGACAACCTGTGTTCAAGACCAGGCCGTTCATCAAGTGCCACTGGAAATTGTCTCGGACATCCTTTCACAGGTGAGGGAGACCCCTGGGGTTCAGTCATGTTCCCCTGCTAAATTTTCCACCCTTTCCCCTTTACACTATATCCGGTCGTGGAAGTCAGAAATTATGGCCGACAGCCTGATGAATCTTGTCTTCTTTCTCTCATGGTTTACTGCGGATAATCATACGACGCAAAGAATCTGATCTTGAGTGCAGAGGTTTTTTTATTCAATAGCAGAATTGGTCCTTGTGAGGAAAGCTTACATTCTTGTCACAACAAGACATGTTCTGGTACATGTAGCTTGTGAATGACAGCATACATGTACATGTCACCAATAGTCAGAGTGATTAAAATGCCGCAGCTAGATTTCTTGTCCATTATTTCTGTCTTTACTGTAAGCTTGTGCGAACATTTCAATAATTCAGTAGATTTGCATGGAAGCCAGTGCCCACCTCCCCCCAAAAATTCAATCACCAAGAGGTATTGGAAGGACACTGTGATTCGAGTTACATCAACTACATCCTGGTGATATGCGAGAAGCAATATATATTTTCACAGTTGTTCATTACGCTCGGTACATGTACCGGTACTTCTACGAGAAGACTAATTCTGGGAGCATTCCCAGAAAACAGGAACGGCGCATTTAGGGGTGGTGGTCAATAACATACGTGTATCGTACATGTGGAGGTAAATGACAGAGATAAAATTGAAGATGTATCAAAATTGAAGGCAGTGCCGCTGGCTGTATAGGTTGCACAAGGAAATTAATCTACATCACCTTACAAGTTACATACATTTAATTTAGGTGGATTGATTTTCAGACATCCTGTAAAATGATGCCGGAGTTTATCATTTGAATTTTTTTTTCTCCAGCAAAAATCAATTTCACATTGCACTACACAGGACCATCGACATCTAAAATCCAGTATGTTTCAGATTTCCATGCATTTACCGGTACATGTACATGCATACATCCTGTAGATCATCTTTGCTTTCTTTTTAGCAGGGACACAGCATTGCGTCCAGTCCTCATCGACGATTTCCCCTTTGTTTTTAAATATAAAAAAAGGATATTTCCAGCAGCCTCTCTGCCCAGAAGCATATTGCAAATAAGCTCCACTGGGACTTTGAGCTTGAGCCAATTCCTGATCGTTTTTAATGTCAAAGTGATTAGCATAAATTATCATCCAGGGTCTCTCCTGCCATCTCCCCCCCCCCACCAACACCCACTCAGCTCGTGGCCAGAATGCATCATCATCAGTCAAAGCGCTGCAGTCGTGTCAAGCTCGAAGTAGGCACATACTGGTACATTGTTTGTACATTCAACACATGTCCGGGACAGTCATTTGGCAGGGAAGTCGTTATTAACACCGAGTCAAGTTCATTCGGCGAGGGCTTCAACAGATCTACAATGTATAACTTCCTTTCCCCCCATTATTTTGGAGACAATTTTAGCAGTAATACTGGGGCCAACTTCATTTTGCTGCTTAAGCGAAAAATTTGTTTAAGCGTGAAAAACCTTGCTTGACAATTCAAGTTACTAACCAAAACTTCTTGTGATGTACATGTATATTGTTTTAGAATGGTATTTACGTGTCTTTTGGCCTGACAATCACAGAGAGTTTGAGCTGGTAACCTTTGTTTATTAAGCAAGGGTTTTTTGCTCTATGAAATTAGCCCGAGGTTGCTTTATCTCAGCACATTTTGGTTCATGCTGAGTGTATTCTACTGTATTTATCTTCTCCCCAATTGTATGATAGCTATCCCTAACAGTCCCAAATCCTCCAATTTCTGTGTGATTTTACATATACCCTAGGGGGTTAGGGTTAAATTAAGTAACAGGCCTTTATGGAGTCATCACATTCATTATGTCAGCAACCACATCTTGTGTCATCTCCAAGAGGGGAAAATAGTTGAAAGTTATGACCAGGTTTAGGGAGCATCTACATGTACTCGTACCCAATGTGCTAATGTACATGTAGGTACAGATACATGTACATTATATGCATGTGTATTATGGAGGTGAAATTAGTCAGAATTGATGCCCAGACACCAGCCATTAGTCTGTGTTTTGTGAAGGTTGCTGTCAGTCGCTTTTGTTTCCAAAAGACAAGTCGAATTGCCTGACAGTAATTTCACCCTTTGTGTACCGGTTCCTACAGTAGATCAATTTTGGGGGTAATACATAATATATACATGTACATGTACGTGTGTGTATGTAAACGCATATACATGTATGCATATTCGTACTTGTTACCAGGCTGTAGGGATGACATGTGTTTGTGTTATGGGGACCAAAAATGCTGTGATACATTTTTGTATCCCTGGTCTGGACTTCCGTCACAAAAGAAATCACCTCCCGTAACTTGGGCAAGGCCTACCCACATCTACCGTATTGGTGCAGATCATTGCTTTGCCTTTCATCTAATGTGTTTAGATTTACATGTACATGTACCGGTATGTACGGAACTCTGACACTGTAAGCAAAGTCACACTCGTTAATTAATGTGATCAGTCATTATCAAAGTCCTAAGTCTGCTTCAGGCATACCGGTACATGTACATGTAGTACAAATTGTCCCTTTTACGTACAGGTACATGTCCCATTAGGGGCTCCGTAATAATACACTGCATGTACATGTATATGAAATAAGGGGAGGGGATTGTGATTGCATTCAGGAAGAGAGATTATCATTTCAGCTGGAAGATGAATGCCGTCATTCACACGTTTGGATAGAATTGTAAAGCCAGAAGTCTGAGTGTGTTTTTTTATAGCAGTTGGAATTAGATTACAAATTGTTTACACAAATAAGGGACTACACTGTATATACGGTACGGTACGGTACATGTGTACATCCATGTATTTGATTATTTTTCTTTTCTTTTTTGAGTGCTTTACATTAAAGAGTGCACGGATACACTGCACATATGGACACACCAGTATTAAAGTACGGTACTGTCTAATGTGCCATGTACATTGTATATGTGATGTACGCGCAATTCAATCGGAATCAAATTTCACAGTGATGAGGTGTGATACGGGTACCATGTACGTGTTCTGAAGTTAGTTGACTTGTTGTAAAATCAGACAAAACATCTCAAAGTCGTCCACATGTATTCCAAATACTGTACCTACATGTACAGTTTGTATGTTTAGACGAAGGAAATGGCACTTCTGTACATACTGTACATGTACATGTGGTTACCGGTGTTTTCATTTAGTGGGATATAGAACAAAAGAATAAATACAGTGTAGGGAAGATAATACTGGTGTGTGTAATGTAGATGCAGAGTGTCACTGATACCACCATGTCCTCAGCTGCCAGGTAATGTACATGTCAGTTGCAGGGGCCAATTTCGTAGAGCTGCTTATAAGCACAAAACTTGCTTAAGCGTGAAAAATCCTTGCTTGACAAATCAGGTTACCAGCCAAAATCCATGTGATGTACACATATATTGGTTTGGAATGGTACCCACCTGTCTTTTGGTTAGTATGACAATCACATAGATTTTGAGCTGGTAACCTTTGTTTTTTAAGCAAGGTTTTTTTTTGTGCTTTTAAGCAAACTTTGTGCTTAAGCAGCTCAATGAAATTGACCCCTGGTACCGTAAGATCGAATGGTAAAAGGTTGTGGGGGGGGAGGAGCCACAGGAAAGTCCTCTAATAGTACGTCTATCCATGCTGTAATGGTAGGTTCGTACCAGTACATTATCTGCAGTTTTACAATTGGTTACCTTTGGTGTACTGTACCATCTATGTACACGTATCATTCATTGGCAGCATACAGTACATGTACCTATAGGAGTTCATGTTAAACATAAATATGCACAGATTGCACTTTTGTTCGATCCCTGAATAAATGTAACATTTGGCATTATAAAGTCTACCATCTCTGCATTGTGGAAATTCAGCTATAAAGCTCACGGGGAACAAATAAGCCTTAACTGAAAGGGGAAACCTTGTGGTATATGAACTTCATCATTGTGGTGCAAAACACCATGTAAAATGTAAGTGGCGAGTTGCATAATTTAACAGTTTGCTTGACGTCCTTGTAAATTAATTCAGCGACCATTGCTTTGGGCACGGCACATTCCTCACAATGTTCTAATCAGTTTTCACTTGCAGATTTTGAAGGTACACGTGTAACCATGGCAACATGATCAATTTCAGCATGTTGCTGGTTTATCAGGGGTTTTCTTTTTTGGTCTAAATTCAATTCCAGCCAGTGAGGGCCAATGTTTTCCCCTCATTTTTTTATGACAAGTGAGAGAGTTTCGGGTCTATTTCATTTCCCTTCCATGAGCGTGTAAAAAGCAACCCCAAGAATGGTCAAAAAAGGTGATCTAAAAAAATTCCCAAATGTTTGGCTCCTCCCAAAGCAATTTGGGCCCCCCAAAATTTGGTCCTAGATCTGCCTTGATTTTTACATGTGCTAGTACTGTACACATGTATGCATGTACCGGTAGGTTAGCAATTTTTTATGGGGGTGTTTGCTTTCTTTCAGTCCTCCTGGTTTACATGTATTTTGGGTTTTTGCTCTTATTCAATAAAAGCAGAAAAATACATTTTTGAAATAGGAGAGGAAACATGCTTTCCCAGGCAATTCATAAGCAGAGTGTACAACTGCTGTGCACATGTTTGTGAGAGTACATGAGAGTGAAACTGAACCACTCAAATCAAAACCTGTTTTTGTCAAATAGAGAGTTGCCAACAGGAAGCCATTGAAAGCTAACTCATGTGGAGCTATATTTAGCTGAGCAACATTTCTTCCACATTGCCAGAATACATACATAATTATAGATTCCAAGAGAGCAAGATCTGACTTTGCATGTTGTCCCTACAGAATCAGAAGATGCATGTACAGTACATGTACAGTATTCGCGTGATTTACTTTGGTCCTCGTTAAAAGCACAGTAACAGATAAACTACTGTATAAACGCATGAACCACAACTGCAATACAAACAGACACAACTGTTCCAATGCCTTGATCTTAATTAAACCAGCTTCCTTCATTACTGAATGTACTGGGTAGATTCCATTTTTAGAGACTTCTCTTCTAAAATGGAGGAGGAAGGTGTGCCCAGAATGCAAATTTTTACTTCACCTTTTAGAACAAGGCGTTATATGTCCTTGTGTTCTTTTTGTCAGCCTCCCACGTGCCAAGCTCTGCAACCTCATCAGAAATTACCGAGACCTGCGTTGTAACATGAGATACCGTACTCGTTTTGGATTCTTGAGTTCAAAAATGAACCTTTCCGTCTTTGCTTTGCTGTTCTTGATGAGATAGCAATACACGCATACATGTACTACACGTTAACAACAGAAGCTGGTGAGAGCTGAGCAGTTGATCAATTATCCCAGCGTGGGCCCAGGAGAATAGCTGTAATTTGATTGTATAACTAAAGGAGATCTTTTTCACAGCATGCAGAACTGATCCTGTATATTGCACCGAACATTAATAGCCTGATATGCATCAAATTAATAAACTACATGTACAATGTAACTCTGCGTCCTGAATGTAGGTGTATTTATGAATATATGCAAATATGCATCTATATGTATTTTGCTTGAAGTACTATTCAAATTTTACAGCTGCAACTAGTATACATGTCCCCGAATACCTTATACCGACCAAAAATGGCAGGTAACCAGTGATGGCTATCAGTACATAAACCTGTTGCAAATTCTGAAACAACTCCCCCCCCAAAAAAAAAATGCCATGTCTTTTCACTGATCAGTTGTCAGTAGAAATGAAATACAGCAGGAACTCTGTTTGTGTACATTCCTAAGAATGCCACCAAAGTGAGCAATATCCAATCACAAGAGGTCTATTGCAAGACATGTACATGTACATAGAGGAGAGGGACACGAAGAAGTCTTCAGCAGTTGATCACTGTTGGCAGTTTGAAATTTGTAAGAAGTGAAAGTGATCAAATTGGTACGTGTGCTTTGTGCATGGAGTAACAAAACATTCCAACACACAGTTAATGGATACACGTAGCTCTGTGGTTCTGAAATATATGTTCAACTTGTACTTATCCATTATGCATGCATTTACATGTGTACAGTTTATGTCTTTGTTGCTGCACTGAACAAGAGTGACGCAGGCCCGCCTGCTGTATTCATGTCAGACCTCAAGTTGTTGACATAAATACGTGTACATGTACATGTAGTCCTACATGTGCAGCGATGGGGACATGGACAAGTTTGTACACAGGACCGACCCTATTGTGGCTGTGAGGATTGCTGGTGGGAGAAATGACGTCAATGCGGGGTCATGTTTAGAGGAAGAGGTCACTGTTATGTTATGGAAGTGGATGTGCGGTGAAAATCAGTTGCCAGTTGGTAATTCATGCATATGTTAAATAAACACAGACTGGTACCGTGCAACAAAATCCTGTCACAAGTTGGCACACATACATGTAATGGCAGATTTGGTTACATTACGTACGTGTACTTGGTTGTAAAACCTCTATTGTGCACCTAATATACATGTGCAGGCCCGTAGGCTGGGGGGGTTGAGGGGGTTCCAACCCCCCCCCCGCTTGCTTCTGAGTTCCGCTTGTTGGTGGTCTTTTTTCTTTTTTTGGGGGGGTACCGAATATTTTAAATATATGGGACATGTAATATTCGGCCTACGAGCCATGGCCTATACGTTGATTCTCAAGCTCAAGGTGAACTCGATTCTGCATGTTAACCCTGACAGCCCTGAATCCTTCAATTTTAATATGATTTTTCACACACCTTAGGGAGTTGGGGTTTAATTAATCAATCTCTAGTCATATGTACCGTCAGGAAGTTTCGGCAAATATCCACATTTCAGGTGTTTCAAAGGGTTTGAAATCAATGTATTTTTGTTAAGTTTATTCAGTATTGAAAACTACAGTGTTACAAGTCTTCCATGCAACCTTTGGTTAGCGACAGACATGCAACCTTTCAGCGTTGTTTTCCAAAGCACAGTGTGATAGGCCTTTGTATAAAAATATGTGTTCACAGTGCCAAAAGTTCCACTTTTCGTTTGACAACCCTCCCCCCCGTGTCTGGTCAGGCAACAGGCTTGATGTTCATGCACATGGCCTGAGTTCCTGGCCAAACATGATGCACTTTATTGTTTGCTTTCTGTCTTATCACCCCTACATGTACCAGGTACCTTGGCTCTTGCCCTAATCCCACCCCAAATTGTTCCTGTAGTGAAATCCCTGAGGGCTCCAAATATCCTTGATGAGAAATGTGGAGTTCACTCGCCCCAAGGGAAAAGGGAGAGTTTGAGGGAAAAAGTTCAAGTACATGCATGTATTTTTATTCACAGTGGGGTGGTTTTGGGTTCAATTGTCTGCAAGCTGTACTCCTCTACTGTCAAGGAACCGTTATTTAGAACCTTGTACAGCTATTTTTAAAAGGGCAGATAAAATTAGATTACAAAGAGACACGAGAAATAGAATTAATGACCAATGTCAGAAATTGCGCTTTTCTTGAAAAGCACTCTTCCTCGTACAATTTGTTAGAAACTGAATTTTCTGTTGACTGTTTAAGAAACACAGAAGTTAATGATAATATACATGTAAGCAGGTTTGGGACCTTAGAATGTGTACATGTATATTACATGTATATGTCAACCTATTGGTTTCTTTCAGTGCTTTGACGTATTGGGTGTGGTCCCTGAAATACTACACTACTTTCACAAATCTCCATAAAGCACCTGCACAGTGTATGCACATGTATTCGACGTACATGTACAGTGCTGTACATACATGTACCAGGGTTCTGCCCAGGATGGTTTTAGTGCCGGCAGGACTATCTAAGCGGAGCGCCACCATTGTTTGGCGCGGAGTGTACCAGAAAATTTTTGGAATCTAAAAGCCCCCAGATGGCCGGAAACAGCACTTTCTGGGTGTTTTCAGCTGTGTATACACAGCCTAGAATTAGGGATCTCATGTCTGAAATTTCTGAAATTTAATAAAAAAATTGAAAATTTGTAATTTTGGTCAACTAGGATGAGGTGATAATTTTAGACGGGCAATTGAATTAGAAAAAAAAGAGTAGAAATAAATATTGATTTTATTCTGTAAATCCCTTAAATATTGAATTAATTTCTATCTCTATGATGCCCATAATTTTTCATTGCTATTCAAATCATTTTTCATTTTTTTTGTGTGTTGAAAATAAGGCGAAACATGCAAAATCTTGGCGGAATATTTTCCTTATTTTCTTTGTACGAAAGTTCGTACAGTATCATATGGGATAACGACATTCATAAATGTGTGCAGGGATTTTCTGAACAGTCATTTTAAAGTCTACATGAACATATTGTAGATTGGCCATTTGCTTTTCTGACACATCTGGCCATGTGTCACGTGCATACTGAGCGCGTGTACCTTGCCATATGGAACTCGTTTACGGAAAAGGCAAAATCATGCTGTTACTTTTGAATAAAAAAATTGCGGAGTTAATATTTTCACTGTGGGATAAACAACAATTAACGAATGCGGTGCGATCGTTGGTTTAAAAAACGATCGCAGTGATCGTTTTATGCAACATCGAGCAGAAAATACATGCACCGAATGTTGCTAACCGTGGTTGGCGCGGCGAAAAACAGTCACGGTCGATTGTCAGTTTTGCAAGTACATGTAAAATTGTTTTTCTGCCAGATTTTTAAGTGTTTAAACGAAGTGTGAATGGGGTCATTTGCAATTTTGTCTTTCTGAAAGTTAAGCCAAATTTTCTTTTCAAGTTGTGGAACTGGGTAAAATGTGGAACTGGACAAACAACGCTGTACTGTACATCATGGAGAGGGGGTTTTCCGATCTTCGCGCACTGAGAGCGTTGCATATGCAAGCCTATGTGTGGCCTTCCAACCAATGGAAAGATTTGTTACGCACTATGTACACGTGCATTGCGCGTAACAAAGCCTCCTATTGGTTCATGTTAATATTTGGTCCAGATATGTTGCATATGCACGTACGTGGGTGCGCAGACGATATGCATGGCAGTGCAAAGTGAAATTTACCAAGAAATTTTACGGTTTCTTCACGATCTTCATATCTTCACGATCGATCCTAGAAGATGCTATTTTATTTGGGTTCTTATCGGGAATACGTGCCGGTCGGAAAAGTTGATTTGGCAGATTGTGGCGGTCGGCAATTCTGCGTGCCGGTCGGGCCCGACTGGCGCCGACCGGCAGCGGCAGATCCCTGATGTACGAAGTACAGTGTAAAACCATATGGGTAATTCCAGAAATTAGGGGTCCAAAGGTGTGACATTTTTGTGCCCCTGTTACATCTGACCTTTGTTATTTGACATGGAAATATCACCGGAATTGATTTCAAACTAGTACTTTTCTGTTTGGCAGGTAATTTGCATTTATTCATCACGCTTAGAAATTAGAAAATGTGTTCTGAACTTCCAAGTCATATGTCAGATGTGAGAGGGACACACACACACACACAAATGGACCCCTAATTTCTGGAAAATTTACCCACATTCCGATGTTGTACATGTAACCACACCACTTGTATTTTTATGTGTATGTGTCACATTTGCAAAAACGATTGTGAAGAACTTGTTCTCTGCATCATGT
This sequence comes from Acanthaster planci, assembly GCF_054643075.1. Classification (NCBI taxonomy): domain Eukaryota; kingdom Metazoa; phylum Echinodermata; class Asteroidea; order Valvatida; family Acanthasteridae; genus Acanthaster; species Acanthaster planci. Next base: position 10,710,869 of record NC_141782.1, read on the forward strand.
ACACTGGTGTACGCATTCATGTACATGTTCCCACACATGTGCACGTGTACAGTGTATACATGTCACTTCCACTAGCTACGGACATGACGGATGAGCTTGATGTACATATACATGTACATGTACACCTGTGAAATGTACATGTACATGTAATTGCTAGCTCTTACTGCACTGAAACATTAGAAGTATGACATGGAGGGTGCTCAGCTGACTGTATTTGGCAGTCAGCAAGGTGTGACACCTTAAATGCTCCTGTAACTAATGCACATGGCAACCAGTGATGTCCTCAGACAGTGCGGCTACTCAATTAAATGCCAAAAGGCTACAGTAGGACATCAGGGAATGAACTTTATCGTGCACCGCACCAGCTCAATGCTTTTCAAATTTCACACTTGATAGAGTACTGTAGTCTTTGTGTTGGGCAGATTGAAATTACATGTATGAGATTCACAGCTGCTTCCGAGTTGACTTGGTGACACACATATAAGTCTTGTTCTACTTTAGTTCCCAAGTCCACCTCAGGCTCAGGGGCACTTGAAGACGCAAAAACCTTGGTTGAAACTCAGGGGAAAAGGTTCACTGTTCCCCACTGCCCTTTCAGGGTGCTAGGAAGGACAGATGCGCATTGTAACTTTTGCCAAGCACTTATTGGATGGAGTTCTTTTTAACAGTAACATGGGTCATGGCTTCTGTGTACACACACATGCGTGAATTAGGATTGCAAGTAACCCATGATGCTGTGCTTGTCCATAGCTGCAACATATTTCGTCCACAGAATTCCTAATAAGGCATTTCCCCTTCCCATCGTCAGCAAGGGTGTTGCAGGGGTGGATGAATAGAAAAGGAAGATTAGGTAAAAGAAATGGAATTTGAAACTATTTTTTTTCATCCTACTGAACAGAATCGAGATGTCCTCAACAGTGTGGCCCAAGATAGCATTATCACAGCTGTGGCACCCCTGCTGGAGAACAACCAGCCCTCGCCGGAGATCTGCGCTTTCTTCAGCAAGCACTGCCGCAACTCACCCCGTTCCATCGTGGTCCTGGAGATGTTTATGCCTGTCATTCACCGGATTCTGAAACACAATATGGTATGATGGCATGTGCTGGTCCCCCCCCCAGTCCTTCCGCACTCTTGTGATCTTGATTGTCGTAGTGATAACAAAAGTACAAAATTGCGTATGAAAGATAGACCCAAGTTATCACTGCATCACATCCTTGAGCCTGCTCTCCTTAAACATGGACTGCTGAGTGAGCATATACGTTTCCAAGGAGCAACTATTTTCCTCATCTGTGTCTAGATACACATTTAAATCAACTACATACAAACGTAGTCAGTTGATTCTCCCCAACAGTGCCTACATTCAGGCACTCGTTTATTGTAAGCCTTGATGGAGAGAAGCAAATCCATTAATGTGTCTTTCTTCAAGGATGCATACCTGACAAACATGAGGACTCCCAGACTAACGTTGAAAACCTGTCAAGGGCTGTGTTATACAGAGGAATGGGGTGGGAAGTGATAGAGTCGTAGACGTGACTTCACCATTGGGGGGGGGGGAAGACAATTTGTGATGGTCTGTCTAGTTGTGGTCTCCTTGCAGTATCCGTTGATGGCACTGACCTCATGAGGGCCAACAAAGGACATTTTATTTGTGCACACTCTTGTTCACACATAAGAATGATGCAAAATGCATGCTGTTAATTTTCACCTGAATGTGTACAAATCTTGCATCTTTGCATAAGAGAAACGTATATGAGCATGGACACACAACAAAAACTGGCTAAGCTGTTCATTAATAACAGTAATATTGTGTGCGGTACATATTTTAAGGCCATACTGTTAATAATGTAATTGTGGGTACAATTGTGCGTGGAGTTGAGAGTACAAAATGCCAGAGGCCCATACATGTATTTCTAATGAATTTCATCCAAGATTACAGATTTGAGTTTTGAACATCTTAACTTAAGAGAGACTGTGAAAGTGACATAACAAACAGGGTGATCGGATTTGTGGACTAGGTGTACCCTTATTACTTTGCATGTCTCCATATAGGATTTTGGCAAGAATCCCAGACTCCAGGGCTTTGTGCGTGATTTCATACTGGCTCTTCAGAGCAAGAATGACAAGGAACAGGCATTGCAGTCATTTGTCAACACGTGAGTATCCTCTCCTGGATTCTTTTAAGTCATTGTATTTGTGCCCTCCGCAGTCGTTGCATCTGGGAGGGGGTTTAAACTCGTCAGAGTGGTGTCTGCTTATCCTTTCAGTTTATGTACCGTACTTTTGTGGTCAAGGCTAGACTATACACGGATGGAGGCAATTCTAATTGAAAATAGACACCCGGGAATAAAGAGGCCTGCTCCAGTGTCATTGCCTTGTCGTGTACCCAAAAGTGTGTGGACATGAACTCGCTACAGCAGTTGCTATTGAAGGCTCTTGGCATTTCACTTTGGCTGCTTTTGTGTCCCTCGGGTCTGAAGAAATGCAGCATCTGACCCTGCAGAAATCTGAAGAGGTTCTGCCATGCCTTGCCAGTGGTCGGAAAGACAAAAAGCTGTCACTGTCTTTGAAAATAAGTCATCATTTTTGTGATCGAAGATTACCAAGAAAAAGGTTGCAGTACACGAGCACACGCAATCACTTCAGGGACAAATTTTACTCAAAATCAAGTTTATTATAAATACTTGATATAAAATTTATATGGTAGCGATTTTTTTCAAATCTGAAATTCAACTTCCCGTAATTGTACCGGACCAGTGAAATAGGCAATACAGAAAAGAACAGCCAGGCTATCTACCAATACACACCAAGAAATCTTCCATCAACATCTCAAATTGCCATAGTTTTGGCGGTCTCGGTTGAACATTTGAAAGATGCTTGTTTTTTAACACACATACCTTATGCTGATGTTGGGAGGGGGAAAAGTGCATAATTGACACGTGAAGAGAATTAAGTGGCTTCCAGTGTCCTGTCTAGACCGAGTAATTACACGGATGGGAATTACACGCTGTCTTCTTGCCTTACAATGTATCTGTCTGAAGATCAGTACTATAAAGCTCCTTTAGATTCGCTTCTCCTGTGGGATTTTGTGTAATGACTCCATGAAAAACCTTCACTGTTACCAACAGTAGCAAAGCTGTGTGGTGTCTGCAAAAGTGGTGGTCTGTCCTTTTTTGCAAAATTTAAGGCGCCTTTCCATTTGTACGTTTCTGAGGTGCGTTGGGTACACGATGCATTCATGCGTTTCACTTTCAGGGACACAAAAATCGACTCCATTAACATAACACACGTGTGCGTTGTGTTGTGTTTGGCTGTCAAACTCTCTCCCAGGGCAATTTTGACGGATATGCGACGTGTGGCGCAAGTGTTGACGTGTATATGGAAGGCACCTCTAGAGTCCAGTTACGGTACATTCTGCATGGCAGATTTGCATCCAATGTCAGTGGCATACATGTAGGCCATTACATCTGTGTAATATGAGCAGCCTAATCATACGTGTCATCTGTTTTCTTTCATTTCATTAGCCTTTTTTTGGGGGGGGTGGAGTTAACTTGGGTGGATTATGTAATTCTGTTTGTATCATGTTCATTGAGCTTTAGATGCAGGGCAGAAAGGTGCAAGGTCATTTTTTTTGTGTTCTCAACCGGAGCTTACACTTCAACTTTTCTTCCTTTTAGATTTCACGAGACATGGATTAGACATCACCTGTGGGATATCATACGAAAAATCTGTTAAATATCATCCAAGGGCTTCATTTTCGATACTACCAACAAAATGGTCCGTTTTGTCCCCCTTGTTTGATATTGAACTTGCTGATGCATATTTACAAGTCCTGTACTTTCAATTTGTTTTTCCCTCCAGCATGCATGGACCAACAAGCGAATGTCCCCACCCCCGTGTCCTGCCCAACATGGTCGCCATTTGTCTGGCCTCTATTGCTGTCTATTTCCAGGAATGCAATGGGTATGTTACTGGGGAGAAAGAAATGTAGTCATTTCGTGGCAGCTTTTATGACCTTAAACTGTTTTGCTTGTTGCTGATGAAAGTTTTGGGTGATAAGTCATTTATGCAAGAAATTGGTTCTGTTCACAGTTCTGATGTCAGAGATTTTGTTATCACAAACACCAAAGCTTGGCCCTGGCTCAGATCCAAGCATGTTTTAAGGGAAATTTGCAGTGCATTACATTCCACTGAATACATGCACTTCCGAGGCATTCAAAGTATGAATTTGATTGTTGGCAATGCCTACTTGTACTTCTCAAGATAGGGTTGCATTATGTTGGCTGTGTGGCTGCAGTGCTGTTTTCTGTAGTCTTGTAATTCTGTGTTTGGCATTATTCAGCTGCATAGTGCAGATTGTGTAAAATATGTTGGTGTTGTGCTTGTGTAGATGTAGAGTGCAGCCTGACATCACCATCGAGGACAGCGACGGTTCTGCTGATGATACCGTCCTCCAGGACGAAGACACCATGATGTGCTTTGTCACCATCCTGACCATGACGTAAGTTCCTTAAATTCCTGCCATCGCCCCCCCATGACCCATTGTCCCATGACCCATTGTCCCACCCCCCTCTCCGTAGCCAGATCAGTAGTACTTCGACCCAATTTGCAAGGGAAGCTTGAAGGGAAGGCCCTGAAGAGGACACGGAGTGGGTGTGGTCAAAGCTTCAAACAATACAAAGGTCTTTGTCTTTTCCAAATTCAGAGCCTGGGAATGGAGGAACCACCAGAGGTCTCAGTGTGGCGTCCCTTGCCCCGTACCCCCTCAAGAACGTTGCAATTTTTGCCTCTCTGCAAAACTTGCCTTCCGTTGCCCAATAAGCTGTGTTTTTTTAGATACCAGTGCATGTTCTTCAAATCCTTTTGTCTGAGCACCAGTGAATTTGAAAAATGTCTGAGCACCGGAACAACCTGTGTTGTCTCCCTGTGAAGACACTGCTTCTTCCCTTTTCATCACGGTCAGGGGGCCTGTCTAAAATTCAGAAGACTACTGTCCATGTCGTTCTACTTTTGCGTTCATTTTGGGGGTTTCTGGTTTGCCTCCGTGGATCACGTTTCACAGCGTAATAGCTTCTCAGAGGAGCAATTAATCCTTCACAGTACATGCCGTTCACTTATCAGGCCGCAGGGCTCAGTCACGTGCTCAAGTAACTTAGGCAGGGTCACTGATTAAGGTATTGTCAGCAGAGGCTTCTTTCACCAAGGCAAGGTTTAACTACACATGATTCTGCTCAAAAGGGCTCCTGGCATGGTTGAAGGGAAAGACATGGTAAATCACAATGCATATGCGTATACGGGCAGTCATAAACCATTTTCCACTCACAAACAATAGGACAATAACAACCTCGAGTGAAAAGAAATGTGTGTGTTCGAAATCATGTACCAAACTTGCATCATATTCAAGCATTGAAATAAGGGGACAGTAAAAGTGCATGATTATTAACAGGAAGAACTTAGTGGAAATAACCTTAATTAAAACTATGTGAGCCTGTGGAACTACTCAAGAAACTGATTTCTTAATCTGGATGATGATATTTCGTCCATGTACTGTAAAGATCAAACATGTCCGGAAGACTATCCTTTGTTGGGAAACCCAACTATTAATTTGAAATAAAACTGTTTCACAGCAGTTCTGTTCAGATGTACGCATAAACACTATTTATGAGAAAGTCATTACTTATCTTGGTCCCTGAATCTGTTTTATAAATTCAAAACTTTTGAATGGAATGGTACCAGACTATTGCATGACTGGCATTAGTCTTCCTTTCAGTATTATTCAAAATCTGGCTGTAAACAACATGATAGGTTCAAAGTTCTTCATTAGAGCAGACAGCTAGTCATGTGTTTATGAACTTTTGTTTTATTGCTTTCACATCTACCCTCAAGTTCCCAACATGAAGAGTTCATCTCCCTTTCAGTTTCCATATAACTGGCAGATGAATTGAAGCTGTCCAGCTTTGAAGCGTCATCTTGTCAGTTTGATTGCAGCTGGTTAGGTCACCTCGACCAACTCTGCCTTGCCTAAATCTGTTTACTGCTGGGCAGGCATTGAACAGTGTTTTCCCACAAATCATTGATGCTGGAACATTATGAGGTTTTTTGGCTCAGGACTTCCATGTATTGTGTTCAGTGGAAGGTAAAAGAAGGGTGTTATTCAGGCGGCATACCTCCCCCCCTCAAAAAGAAAAGTCTGAGAAGATTGGTTTTGGTACTTGTATCTCATCCCTCAAAAGTAAAGAATCCAGCACTTTGGATTCGTGTTGTTGACAGAGCTCATTTGAGGCTTCCTACATCCTTAATGACAAGGGCAGTCAAATTAATTGAGAGCGTTTCAACGCCCACAATCACAAACCCGTTCAGAGTGCTGACCTATGTACATGCTAGCCAAAATAATGATGAGCTGAACAGGAACACACACAGCTGTATAGCAGAGCAGGAAGCCATGGTGATGTCCAGCATTAATTAAAGCAACCTGCAGTGGCCGTCGGTGCTCAGAATGATATTCATGGAACTGATATTATTTAGGTTCCATTGTTTTATCATTCCAATTCAAATCCTCTAAAATTCCACGCGTCATTAGTCATGTTAGTAAATTTTGTCACGTTGTTTCCCTGTTCTTCATTTACAGATGTTCCATTGAAAAAATGTTCACAAAGAACAGGAAGAAAGTGTTTTGCACGGTTTGCTTTTCAGTTCCCACAATGCAATTCATCTGTGGCCCTTCATTGCCAGATCATAAACTCTCCGGATTCTCTAGCTGTACACGTACCAGTAACTACATATACATGTGTCAGTAATGCAATACCTGGGCACTGGCAGTGTACAAGGCAAGCTATACAGTAGCTGTGCCGGGCATTTTAAGAAGAACAAAAGAAAAGAAAGCAAAAAAAACTGAGATTCTGCTTGGAACAATTCATTAAAATTGCATGTCTCTCTGTTCCTCTTCCACTCTGTCTGTCTATCCATATTTGCTTTGCGTCAAACAGTGCCCTGCCAAAAGGGAATGATGTCAGCAGGCGACCTGTGCACGAATTATGCATGGGAGATCGGTTTAGTGGAGTTTTTGAGCATCGGGCTGCCCCCTCCCCCCCCAAAAGGGTAGTGTCAAGATTTTAAACATCTCAGCTCCATCAGTGTTTGGTGGAAGAACTCCCTGGTCACAATTTCCTGCAGCTGATCTGGCTCAGCTGATCGAATCAAGTCATTTCTTCGTGATTGAACAGCTCTTGAAGATTGTATTTACAACTTTCCTGCGTTTTACTCCTACTTAAAGCTTTACCTTGCACGTGCAGCATTTCCTTTTTTTTTGTGTCATCAAAGTCCCCGCACGCAGGTGATCAAGAAAGCCTCACAAACAATATCCAACAAAGACATTTAACGTTAAGTTTTTCCTCATGCTGTGCACAAAAGCCAACCTGGAGGTTGATTGATGCCAAGGATCTCTTCTTGGCGGTGCCGTAATTAAATGCAGGGGTTTGTCGTTCTCTTTTCCCTTTTTGGCATTTTCAAATGCCTGCGTCAACTGACGTGTTCTATGAGATTTGAGCTCGTCTTTTTGATCGCGACATTGACTCTGATGAAAAATTGATGAGAAAATCCTGAAGCTCTCCAGGGCTGTTAACAGCTGGAAGAGCAACCTGGGGAGAGAGGCATTCAAAACAAAATGAAATCATTAAAGTGGAAACCAGTGTATTTCTATAGTCCCTAGGATCTTGCACGATCAAGGAAATATGTGGTAATTCAAGGCAGTGTTTAGTTATACAATGATATGTGTACGTGTGCATGCGATCAACGATAAGAGTAAGTACATGTATATACATGTGCTACCAGTTCGGGCATACATACATGGACATGTATGACACTATTGAGTGCACATCTGATGTGTCCTTGCACACAATGGCTGTCCCATGGGCAGTTGTCCTACATGTAGGAATTTGATAAAGCACTGTTCTTTTTTTGGGGGGGGTGTTTTTATTCTTTGTATCAGCAGTTGAATGCTACATGCATGTACATTGTTTATTTTTACTAACCTGGGCAAACCAAAATTATACAGCACATTCTTTGGGGGTCATGGCTTTTATTGTTTTTCCTGTTTTTTTTGCCCGTGTTTGTTCACTTAATCATGAAGTGTCCTTGTACTGGTATTTGAAAGCTTTTCAGTGAAGTTTTTTTCCTTTATCTCTCTGCGAGGATGAGAACAGGTGAATGGTTAGAATACTCAGAGCATTGGACGAGGCAGTATTGTGTACATACCAACTGTTCCAAGACATCTTTTCTTTTTTCAAGATGTATTTTTTTTGCGTTGGGGAGATGTTAATTATATATAACAGGTTTTGCCCTTACCCAACGTATATTAATAAGTACTGTATGCTTACATCTTGAAAATAGTTATCAGTTAATTTAATTAATTAAATAATTAATATACGTTGGGTAAGGGCAAAACCTGTTATATATAATTAACATCTCCCCAACGCAAAAAAAAAAAAAAAATACATCTTGAAAATAGTTCGCGGTACCCGCTGCTTCATTTGACTCGGACCAGCCAGCCAACCCCCGGCAAGCTCGGTGGTCGAGTGGTTAAGACATCTGCACTAGTAAGCAGGAGGTCGTGGGTTCGAGTCCCACCCGAGTAAGCTTGTGAGGTTTTTTTCGCAAGCTCTCGGACAAGCACTGAGCATACAGTGCTTATTAATATACGTTGGGTAAGGGCAAAACCTGTTATATATAATTAACATCTTTTCTTTCCTCTGCCACGTAATTCTGACAATTCTCTTGTGAATGCTTTTGTTAGAAAAGGTGCACACTTGGGATCACAGTGGATTCCCAAACTTGGCGAGTTTCCTGTTAAGTTTGACAGGTGTTTTTTGTGAGTTTTGTACAGGAGAATAAGTTTTCCTGCGTCAGTTTCGTGGCAGGTGTGCACAACGATATTTGTGTGCTTTCCTGTGTCAGCATAATTGAAATGGAGGGTCCTCGTCTGTTCCAAAGGCCTTTTTCTCCATTAGTGTTGTTGTGATTCCCCTGTTAAGCGTCCTTTCCTGTTGAAGCAGAAGATTCCAAGCAAAGCAGAAGTGGTGCTAGCAAAATGAAACAAAAGAAAAAGGTGGTGTGGTTATTTTCAGATTAACTTGCCTGGTAGGGAAAACGACACCTTTCCTGCAGGAGCTGGTGCTTGTTCTGAGAAGACCTGGAAATCAGCTAAAAAAACAAATACCCTGAAAAAGGAGGACGTTTCAATATCCTGTGGATGTTCATTGGATTGAAGTGGATGGAGTAGATAACTTTGGCATTTCAGGGTTTGTCATTTCTCAGTTCAGTTGAATTTCTAAGCCTGTAAAGTAGTAGTGTTCTGAGTAGTGACTGGACAGAAAAACTCGCTCAACATCCCTATCATCAGTTACGCCTCTTCTTTTAATAGTCAACTTGGCCAGGAAAACCCTGTCTTTAGTTACGCTAAACATTGTCTTTGTTGGGTAAACTGGTGAGTTTAATAACTCACTGATATTGTCACAGTGCTGTTTGCCCCTCCAACTCACCAGTTTTTTTGTGTGTATCCACCCAAGAAAGCCAGTTACAACAGAATGCCCCTGGGTCTAAGCCGTTTTTGAGTTAAATTTGAATAAAATCTGGTGCACCGAGTTCTTTAAATTCATGTGAACATACCGATTTGAATTGCCCAGACTACAGACACTGTTGCTATACTATACCTCTTGATTCCCAGGAAGCTTTTGCTTAGTTACATTAGAGACGCCTTGCACCAATACACTGTTTTCAATGGGTAAGAAGGACACAGAGGAACCAGTCCATTCCAGAAATAGTGGTTGCTATGCAAAAGCTTGCCCTGAATCACAAGGTTTAGCAACAGTGTCTTTATGTTTATGTGCAATCATTCAAGTTTTCAGGTACACAGATGTTGCTTTGGCGTGATTGCATGTTGTTGTCTCCTCTTTGACTTCAGTAAGTTCTTTAAAAAACAACTGTAATATTGTAGTGCATGCACCTTGCGTCATCAAAACAAACTTTGCCCTTGGTTTTGACTTTGACCTCAACTGTGTCTCCTTTGAACCATCTACGAGCCTTTTCAGTTCAACTTTTCAAACCAAAGGACCCCAAATGTTTGCATAGTAGTTTCTGGGAGGACTTGTTCAGAAACTTTGGAAAAAAACTAAGAGACTTGCACTGAGTGGGGATCTCCGATCACGTCCAGATCATTTTGAAGGTTGGAGCTTGACACCAGAAGCCTAAGGTTGAATGCTGACAAACAGCCATGGTTCCTGTGAATATGGAATTCACAGGCTGGACTTCTCCACAGGCACTAATGAACGAAAGAGTCTATTGTCACAGCATGACAGACCACGATGGGTTGATGGATTTTGCATTGGAATAACAATTTCACATGGACGTTACAGGTGGCATTTGAGTGATGTCTTGTCATGCATGTGCCTTTCGCACCTAATTGAACTGTAATAAATTTTTTTTGTAGGTTTGGGTGGGTTTTGTCATTCATTGGATTGATTACACTTTTTAAAAAATATTATAACTTGCTATAAGATGGAGGTTTGCGGTTTACCTCATTTGAATCTATCTCTTGAGAGTGAGGTTCTGATGAGTTAATGTGGTTCAGAACTTCACTCACTAAAAAATCTTCACTTTGCATTTCAGCAAACCTTTGTACGGTGTCATTGCTACATCCGCCATAAAACCCTTCAAATTATAAACAACACTTGCTTTACATCCAGGAAATAAAATGACTAGAATCTATACTGTCAGTTTCTCAGAAGTTTACATTTTATTCTTAATTTTTAAGAGTTTCTTGTAGTAGGAGGTGTGAAATTTGGCAGAATTTTCCCAGTCTTTGGAAAGCTGCAATGGGAATTTCCCCATTTCAGGAAAACTAAAGAAATGTTCTTGAAATGAAAACTAAAAAAAAATTGCGAAGTAAAAATACCCTGGAAATTCTTAGCACAAAAGTTACCAAATACTGGGTCTGATTCTTCTTTTTGAATTGCTCCATTGTCAAATGTTTAAATTGTAACTCCCAAACAAATCGGCAAGAGCAGCTCAACAAATCTCCACGGAAACCATTTCACCTATTCTCGGCCCGGCGTCCAATTGTATTTATGCCCTCTTATGAATACACTTGATGAAAGTCGCAGGTCTCTTTCTCCTCCCCCTGCCCGTTGACAAACCTTCCTGGAGATGATGAAATGAAAACAATTACCATGGCAACCGTTCTCCCAGACTAGTTGGGAAAGGGGGGGGCGTAGAACAAAAGAACGACATAGGCTGTCACAGGCTGGCAAGCCAAGGTGATGAGATTGCCCGATGTACATCAAGGGCTGCTGGCCTGCTTCTGTTTCCTTTGTTATGGAGGGGTGTTTCTCTCGGGAATTGACAAGCTTTTTAGAAAATTGTTCTGGATCTGGCTAATCATTTTGGAGTGGGACGTTGATGTACATGCAGGACTACTGCACCTCAGGCATGCTGTCAGTCCACTTAAGTTGGGCAAGACCTCCGTGGGCTTGATCTGTTGATACTACGGGTATATTGCTCATGCAGTGGTCCAAAACACGGTCCAAAAGAGAACAAAACAATAATTATACTGCTAAACAGCGTATGACCGTTAATGCATCCTCTCTGTAATCTGATCACAGTAAGCATTGCTAGGGCACAGGGACAGTGCAGAACCTTTTAGACCGTGGCTATTTCTTCCTTGTCAATTTATTGGCAGTAATTTTTCCTCATTTTATCCATCAAAAATTCAGTGAATTGTTTCTGCTGTGCAAGCAGCAAAGTGGTCATTATCGTACCATAAATTGGTGAGAATTGATGTTTTAAAAAACAAAGTGGTGTTACCGCAGATGGTAAAATATATTACAAAATATATTTACAAATGCAAGCAATTGTGACATCTGTTTGCCAAATAAAGTTCTTCTACTGGTACATGGAAGCCCAATATCCAAACACTGAAATCAATTCACATGGCTTTCATTTGGCAGGGTTTGTAATTTCTGTAATTTATCGTCCAGTACTTCAGATAACTACTGATTTTTCTATTATTGCATGGCATGTGGACGCAAAATTTATGTGGCAATTCACACCAAGATGAATACCCCTTGTGAAAAAGTCAAAAGCGCCTGTGGTTTTGATAGCGGCAATGCATTGCACAAGCCTAAAAAGTCCATTAGCTGTGATGTCACGTTTCAGAACGGAATCTGCAAAGCAATAATTCCACGGCCGCGTATATACACTTGTAATTTTTTATTATGCGCTGGACCCCGCAATTAGCCAGGCGCCAAATTGCATGCCCACTCCACTCTGCCGTTAGTTGCAGCCCCGCCAAGGATATTGGACCAAAAGGATCCGATGTCAAATTATTCCTACTCCATTTTGTATCGTGTTTCCTTTTTAGCGTGGACTTTGAGACGTGCAGGGCCCGGTCGCTTGTGTTTGTGCGTCTCAAACGGTAGGGCCGGGGACATACGTGCCAGCGTGTGCAGTGCAGCAGGGATTTAATGCTAATGCAGAACTGCTCAATATGGGTGCTTGCCAACAGGGAAACAAATCACGTACGGAAAATGTCACCATCTCACCATCTTGTTCTCCACAGCATGGGATGATTCCGCTCAGACAGCTGTAGTCTTGCCGCTCTGGAAATTTCAGTGCTTGAAATATCAGTCATGTTGACTGATGACCGAAAAGAATATTAAGAAAGTCTGAATTGCTATTTTCTTATTACGGTTCCTACAGATCCGGTTAGTTTTCAATGAAATTTGTTGTTGAAATATCAAGCAGCATAGTATTGGGTACTTATAATTCTAGCTTTCTCTCTTCCCCCTAGTGAATGACTAGTGGTGATTTGTGTCACTTTTGTACTGTGTTGAACTTCTCTGGCTTGAGCATCAGGATGTATTTGGCAATACATTATTTGTTATCAGTAATCTTGGGCCCACAGAAAGGCTCTGTTGCCTTGAGTTCATTCAAGTTGATCTTTTAGAAAATTGACTTGTGAGTGGGACTGTGTAGAGAGGGCGAGGATGATCAGAGTGAGGCAGAGAGAACATTTGCCCCGAGGTTTCACTTAGAAACAGCAGACGGCCATCTACTACGAATTAATGCACTCTAAGGAAGTGGAGGCTTGCTCCTTGGTACAGGGAGGGCAAGAGCCGTCTCTCAAATATCGGCTTGTCTCTGGCTTTTGGATTGCTCCTTCACTGTGGAAATCTTGGCCTGGATGGATCTCTTTGTTTTTTGTTTGTTTATTTGGGATTTTTAGGCTTTTTAAGGGAACAGCAAACCACATGCGAAGCATAAGAAGCCAACTATGGAATTGTTTCATTTGGTTTGAACATTTAAGACCTACAGATGGTAACAAAGGACATGGAGCTGAACTAGAATGAAGCCGAGCTTTTATGAGGGGCTGTGATTTGGGATTTAGCTGGTGCTCACCGCTTGGAGTCGGTGCGCAGCACACCACCTGTCCATGGTGTGTGCTGTAAATGTGATTCCCATTTTGCACTGAAATGAAGGATCACAAATGAATATGGAGCTTGGAGTCGGTGCACAGCACACCACCTGTCCATGGCGTGTGCTGTAAATGTGATTCCCATTTTGCACTGAAATGAAGGATCACAAATAAGTATGGACGCATATGCAGAGCAGTCTGAGCACTGATGGGCACCAGTGACCGCACTGGCTGACTTGCGTTTCTATCTGGCACTTAACAAATCAGTAGCCAGCCCATTTGAAATGAGTTATTCAAGACAATCCACCAATAGCTACATGTACGTTTAGTGCCGAAAATTCTAAAGAAGCCCGTACACAAAACGGTTTTTGTTATTCTGTCCTGTTTAGCATCCGGACATCAACAGTTTGAAGGGAGTTTTGATCATAGCCTTTATGGTTGATGTTTACGTAAATTATATTCACTGGAATCTCAGGGAAAGCTTCAGTCAGAGATGTTTTTTCTCCTACAATATCACAGTGTCAAAGTTGAAATGACACTGATGTTGCATACGACATTGCGTATGTGTAAACTTTCCTTGTACAACTAAAATTTCACTGACAATTGCCCAGGGCCCACTTTGTCATTTTCAGGAATATACCGTATAATTCCAAATACATGTTTACCAGGAATTCTAATTTGGGAGAGGCCTTTTTGAGTAATTTAAAGCACATACTGTCACCATTAAGGGTGTACATTTTAGGTTTTACCAATTCTTCACTTCACACTCACAGATATCAGGATATATACTGGTACATACATGTATTATACCCATGGATAAGTTGTAAATGATGGAATTTGCATTAGATTATAAACAGCGTGCCATAAATACATTTGTAGGTTGTGCAGTAATTTTCATACCGTCTAATTTGTACTGCTGGTTTCCACAGAGTATGGTGCTCAATCCATATGCGTGAGGCTTGGCCGGGGAAGAGGGATGGAGGGTTCATGGAGGGCAACCAGTGTTCTGTGAAATTGCTAACAGTTTCTGTGTATGGTTCATTGGAAGCTGACTACAGCGGCCACTGGCTTTCCTGTACTCAACTAAATTGACAGGATGCTGGTCAGAGTCATTTCCAGAGGATGGCGTGAATGATGCCGTTAGTTCTGTTTGTAACCAGAATGCCGATGAAAATTTCTCATGAGGATTTGATTCATTTGGAAATAGCTGTAATTCTGAGGTTTTCTCAGTTACATTTCCTGTTACGTGTAAATGTTCTATTGTTTTCAAGACACCACATATACATGTATCAGCCAGAATTTGTGAATCAGTCTGGAACGTTGATTTGACAGCCACATGTCATGATTTTTCTTTGAATTATCAGCTACTAGCAATGTTGCTTGATCTGTCGGTTTGACTGTATTTCAAACTAAAAAGTGAACCAAATGGGTTTCAGTGCTCCTTTGCCTTCTACTGTTCACGTTTGACTTTTGGACCCAAGTGGGACCAAGAGAGGGCTCCTTTGGGAGGAACTCCACTTCTCTGGTTCACAAACGACCATGAGATGCACGGTGCACACGTTGCGTACATGTTATTACACATACCAACAAAACCTACACGCCCACCAGTGTGGCTCTTAACAAGCGATGAGGGGGTGCTTCTGCTCGATACTAAGTGACACCCATTCCAATAGACTAGCGTGAGCACGCAACAGATGTGTGTACGGTGCAACTAAAACAGTCGCATTTGCACCTAAACTATGATGGTATGCTGGTTTCTTTTGGCCGTTTTCATATAATTGGTTGCCATTTTGGATCTATTCCATAAGCACAAAAGCCAAAGCCTGCCTGTCCTGCGAATGACTGACAGAATAATGTTTCTGCGTGTTTTGTCGGATTTTGTACCTGTCACTTGTGTGTTTTGAAAATGCGTGTACAGTATGTACAAAAGTCGACGCGGTGCCTGACATTTTTTGGTTGGAGTATTTTAATTTACTCCGTACCTGGACAGAAGACAGTATCCACCCCGAGATGAAGTGCCCCCCCAGTTGGTGAAAGAAAGACAGGTGGTTACAAACGGGTTCTAAGAGCATTTTAATTTACTCCGTACCTGGACAGAGGACAGTATCTGCCCCGAGATGAAGTGCACACCCAACGGCGAAAGAAAGACAGGTGGTTACAAACGGGTTCTTGCACGCGTTCTGCGAGTACGCAAAAACCATACACAGCATGCTCCACATCAAATGTGCACATACTTGTACGCCTCATGGCGTGCCTACCGTATGCAGAGAGTACCAAAAAAAAAGCCCCTCTCTTGTTCCGCATGGAGGGGGTTAGACAAAGTGACGGATAAGGATAAGATTTTTTGTTGTTCCCTCGTCTTGCCTACCTGTCCTTTCTGTTAAAAATGAAACATGTATACAAGCATACTTGCAGTACAAGCATACTTGCAAGTCATGGACTTGCAATATTTTTTTTTTCATTTCAATCAGACTTCATTTTTTTTTTTTTTTGAAGGGCTACTGTTGGATTTGTGTACATGTATACGTTCATGTATTTGTACATGTATGCATATACATCGTCACATATCTGATGAATTGGCGAATCGACCGTTCTGATGATTTTCCGATTTTTGTGTCACAAACTGACAAATGGGTTTGGCAGCAGTATTCAAACAAAGTATTGCCAAAAATACAAATTAGGAAATGATTTCAAAGATCAATTTTTTACCTCGTACACAGAAATCAAAAAGGGTTGAATTAAATATCGAAAACGAGCACGCAATAACTGTTTAACTGAAAACATGTTTTTCTTGAAAATGGTGATATTTCATATTTGTCAGTATGTCAGATATGCGACGACATGTACCTCAAGAGGACAAAACAAAAAGTTAAAATCCTATTTGTTCATACGATATTCATGCGCAAAACTTTCCCTAGAGTAAAGCACATACATGTACTCAAATAGGTCAGTTTTGAGGGAAAGACCGGCCACTGAGGATAAGTAAAATCTTCGTTCCCTTTGTGTGTCCCATCTTCTGTGCATGTAGTAAAATGAATACACAAGCCCACAATTGTCCAGTTGGGGCTGTCACCTGATAGGGGACCAATATAGCCATCCTCTGTTTGACATCCAGGATTGAATGCGGTCACGATTACATTACTTGCCTACGCAGTGTGGACATTACTTCTCGTCTAGTTAAGAGAAGTCGGTGAAAATACACATCTTCCTAGAGCCGTGAACACTATTTTAAGCTGGAGGTTCGTTTGTGGGTGCCTGAACTGTTTCCCTTCCTCTCCCCGATTCCAAAATATCTTTACACTTTTTTTTTCAGGGGAAAACCTTTTGTGGACTTGGCTTAGTCCACAAAAGGTTCACACAGCTTACATTATTGTGGAACTGCTTTGGACTCGTGTCCACAAACAGATGGCAAGGTTGGCACGCACTTTATACTGTACCTACGTGTATAGGGAAACCTGAAGTAGAGTGATTTCACTATGCCGTAAACCTGCTGCATTCCAACAATTAAAGATCCAGGCTGACCCTAGATCCTGTTCAAGCCGTTGCCTCGCCATAAATGTGGCAGTGGGTGCAGATGGCATGCACTTTCTCCACAGATGCGTTGACGTGGCTGCGCATGGCAGTCCCAACCCGGGTTGTGGTACTCTGTGGGCTCATGCATTATTTACGTCCAAACCGATCAATGGCGAGGCTATCCGGAGCTACTTGGCCAATGTTTGTGGAGTCGCCACAGAATCTTGATGGCGTTTGCTACTCGTGGGAAGGCGAGGAGGGAATGAAGATGGGAAGAGATCTATTGGCTCTCTCATAGCTCTACTTGCCTTCTCAAGTTGACCCTGTGCCCAGATCCCGCCCTTTGCCACTTCTTCTTTGATGCCATCGTGCACTGGCCTCATCCTTTTGCCCTTTTCCTCTATGCTAATGTACTTGTCCAGCTCCTTCAGTTGTCTGTTTTCAAGAAGTTGTTCAAATCACACCCCTACCCTCTGCAGGTATCCAAGAACCACAGACTAATCACAGAATTGCAGAAGACTACATGTACCCCGGTACATGTACATGTTCTTGTCCTTTCACTACCATGAAGCGGATTGAAGTTCACAGAAGAGCAGTCCATTTGGTGGCGCACTTGGTGCATTGTTGCTGACTTCATGCAGATGGTCACATCTGTGTTTCTCTTTTCATTTTGGCTGTCACTTTCTCTGTTGGCATTTCCCCTGCTGGGGGAGTAACTGATGTAAACTAGTGCTCGCCAAGTCTCGTTCAAAAATTTGGTCGCCGATTTTTCTGTCAAATTCGCCGAGAACCAGTCACAGGGGGTATTATCTGCAGTGATGTTTGCTGAATAAATGATATCTGCACTTACCAAGCACGGTACCTACGCTAAACAGCACTGTGAAATTTGTCCCGCAGCAGGCCTAGTCACTAGACTGTTATCTCGTGGAACTACTCTGTTTATCCACAGATCCCAAAAAAGTTATAGGGCTTGATGTTTTGATCTAGTAGATACAAACAAGCAAGCAAGGAATCAGCCAATGAGCCAATGGACCTACCGGCTTAGCCCTTGAGAAAGATTCTGTTTGGATCGAAATGTCAGGCCTTAAACTTTTCGATTCCTATATTTTACAGTGTAGGTCACTAGCTGGCAAGAAGATGGTGTTTTATGTTTATATTTGTACACAGATGTTTTTTAAATGTTACTGCCTCATCTCTCCATGCAGGGCTGGGTTTGTGGACTGGCTGCCCCAGCTGTCAGGAATGCTGCTGCCGATCCCTTTCCCTAAGGCGTAAGTGGACAAACCTTTCCAAACAATTTATTTCACGCACTGATTCATGGTCGCTCCTTCGCAGTCATTCAGTGGGAATGACTACGAAAATCCCCAGAGACACTTTTTAAAAACTGGAAAATAATCCTCAAATCTCAGGAGTATTAAAACATCCATAATCTTATTTAAATTTAAGCTCATGTTGTGAAAAAAAAAAAAAGTGCCGTGGTTGGGAAGGCATACATGTATGATGGTGCATGCCGACCTGTGGTTGTTCTACATGTAAGTGGCAACCAATTAACCACAACAGAACTGTATTGGGCATTTTCTTTGCATTTTTTGGGGGTAGAGGAGAGTCTTTCTTGCATTCACGATGCTCTCAGACACCGTTGAAATTTCAATATGTGTTGACATGCATGTAGTGAGGCTCAGTGTATCTGCAAAAGGTACCTTTTGAAACAAAGCATGCTATGGAATGAGAAGTACTTGTTATCTCCTGAGGTGACTGAATTACCACAGACATTGAACATACAAGAAATCCATAATCTAAATTTGGTGAAAAAGTACAGCGTAATTTTCTGTCAAAGTCTATGGAGGATATCAGACCATCAGGGTTTTTATAAAGCCCCCTCCTCTCCCCTCCCCTGTAAGAGTTAATCTTAACGAATGAAAAGATGTCTTGAGTTGTGGGCCAGTTCTGAGACAACAGAGAGGAGCATTCATACAGCGAGCGTAATCACATCTCTATTTTTAGTCCCGTTGAAAATGAGTCCTGCAGCCAGGAGTCTGCAATTAGCTGCTGGGGACGATGTCGCGTCATCAGTGGAAGTTCCCTGGCCCTTTTTAACGTCCATTTTCAATTACATGCGTGTATGGGCACAGAATGACAAGTAGAAAATTGATTACCGTGATCCATCAGTGGATCATTTGCTCTGCTCAAGTTTAGTGATTTGGCCCAAAACTGTAAATACTGCGGTCAAAGACAAAAATGTAGATTGGCTGAATTAAAAAAAGTCAGATTTAAAAAGGGAAGGTGAATTGTTAAGGTCGTTTTAAACAGAGCCGTCCTGAGAAACTGGAACTAAATTGATATGAAGTTAAGGTTTCATGGCGTACCCGGTACATTTATATGGCTAGCAGTAGCGACTCTTTCCAATCCTACGGTATGAAGATATTCTCTTTTCACAGAATTGGAATAAAATAGAATCAACATGAGAATCCCAAAATGATGCTTTACAGTCAGCATCTGTCACTATTCTTGCCCACACGTATCTCTAGTAAGGCCGTTCCTTTGCGGCAGTGCTGTTTTAAAAGAACGCCTCATTGGCTGCCGGTAGTTCTGCCCTGCAGAGACCATTAATGGGTCTGTGCATGCCCGGCCGTCATCCCATTAAGCAGTTGCCCAGTACTGCTGCGTCGTATTTCTTATCCTGAGTATCGTAGATGAAGAATCCCCATGACACAGTGGATGATGTTGTTCCCGTTTGTTTTCCCCCTGGATACTAATATCTCAAAATGCCATTTTTGCCCCATTTACAGAGCCTTTGAAAACAAGCGGGTGACTGCGTAAGTTGTCTTTATGGTTTTCATGTTTGTATGATTTGTTGGTCGGGGGCCAAATATTGATAGCCTGGATAAACCATCTATTGCATGGCAGTTTATTTTAAAAAAAAAAAGATTTTTGAATGCTAGGAGTTCATGGAATTGAAATGTTTCTGTCACACATGTCCATATTAAACACAGGCAGTGTTGGACCGAAGTCTGCAATCTTGTTAAAACATCAAATCACAGTTCCGTTCAAAGGCTTTGTCACATGGCTTTGTGATGGAGAACTTTACCTACAGTACCGACCAGAGGTTGCCCAGGCGAGATACCTGCGTTGGCTCCCATAGTTTTCTACTGTTTTATTTACTTGTAATCGGTTTTCTCGCGGCAACATAATGAAATGTTTGAACTGTATAGAAGTAAATTATTTGCTGATGTGTACATAATAAAGTTTGTTTTAAAATACCGAACAGCATTGTTTGTGAAGGTCACAAGTACTGTGAATGTTGTTTTGTCTTTCATACCATGTTGGAGGTCAAGTCGTTACTTTCATTTGGAATAATAGGCTTGGGCTGTTTCAAACACGGGTTTTTATCCAATATCCAAGTAGGTTTCATTTTTGAAACATTTCCTTCTAAAATTGCACTCTTTTTACATTTTTGATTGGAGCTAGTTTGCAGTCTGAAGTTGATTCTGGCAGAATGATACACATTTTTTTATTGTTGTTTAAATACTCAGAGTCTTATTCTGCAAGCGCTCAGAAAGAACTTTAAATTCCAAACGTTGCAATATTGAAAAATTTGGAGGGTTCTGGCACGTGTATTGGTGAACTTATTTGTCAGTTTGGGCCGAAAGACAAAAATTTACAATGTCGCTTGTGAAAGTACAGACTCTTCTGAACTGGTTTCTCCCTTTGGTAAGTGCAATTTTAGAGTGAAGCACTGAGAGTGGCAGAAGTGCATTTATGAATGGTGTGGAAATCCCCTCACCTCTCTCCCTCCCTGTGTTCATTTGCAGTGCCCTGAGCACCATCATTAGCAAGTTTGCCACGGACGATCGTTGTGAGGTGCACACAGCGGTGTGCGGCGTGAGGGACGGCAAAGCTGGCTGGCTGGACCTTTTCTGTCCTGGGGGAGCGGCATGCAATGATGATGGGCAGATCTTCTCTCAAATGGTGGGTCATGTCTGCAGTGCTCTTCAGACTGGAATAAGAGGGGTGACAGAGGAGGAGGCTGTCTTTTTTTTCTTTTTCTCAGTTTGGGTTGGTGACCAACTCTTAATTTCTTGCGTCTTTGCAAGAGGATTGTTAGTGCTTTCAGCAAAATAGGCCCAGACATGGCCTTCCACGTCTTTTTTGGAATCCTTTCATCTCCTCGGGGCATAGTTGGCCGTTACTGCCAGTTGACCCCCCTTGGACCATCTATGACAAAGCAAACCTGTTTGCTCTCAGGAGAGAGCAATTGTGGTAAAGTGCCGTACTGAAGAACACAGAAGGCCGTTGCCCTTTACTCTCCCTCCAAGCGAAAAGAGGGTCTTCTACTTGAGAGAAAGTAAGACCAAAATCAGTTGCCTCTCTTAAACAAGCATGAGAGCTTTCAACTCGCATTCCACAGGTGGTATGAAAGTTTTTCCCACAAGTTGAGAAAAGAAGTCCAAGGAAGGCCGATTCCTTCCAACCCATTCAAATTTGCCACCTTTTGGGTAGCATTTTCTCAGGTTCTATCTCTGACAGCAAAATCCCCCATAGAGTCAGTTTCAGGAGCAGATTACACAGTGTTACATAATTCCCTGCAGGGGCCACAGCTGGCCTCATCCTTTGAGTGATTATTGCCGTGGCAATTTTTAGCAGTACGATTATCTGACCTTTGTAGTCAGCATGATTTCCTGTCGTTAAACTCTGTCTTGGATGCAGAAATAGCATCTGCGACTCGTCGCAGTTTTTTTTTCTCTTTAAATTGAACCGACGGTTGATACCAGTGGGAGGGTGGCCACAGTTGTCTGGGTCACCTTGGCAACAGGCGTATTGTGATTATTTGCCCGCCGGACAGAGTGATTTGATTTCCTTTGCAAATTTTGCTTTTTTTTTTTTTTTAGCTTCAAAAGTTGATCAGCTGTTGCTGCAGAAGGCGTCGTTTTCTCCTGTCCATTACTCCGCGGCTCTTCGAACCCATCCAGCTTTTAGCCCTCAGGAGGAACGCCACCTGCATAGAGGTATGTATTGATGTGTAGACTGGGGACCTGACCCCTCACCACACGGAAACATCAGGTCAGGCAGTGCTATCAAAGCTTCTCCAACCGCTTTAAACTCATGAGCAAGTTGACCCCTGAGTAAGAGATTATGTGGACAACAAACTTCCAGCCAGTCTCAGACTCTGACTGTGATTGAGATATACCAATGTTGTTTTCAGACTTACTTGCCGTGTCTGTCTTAGACCAGAGAGGGATGGAGCCCATCTTCTTCCTCAGTGACTTTGGCTGTGTCTAGGTTAGAGATAAGGCGCAGCCACTGTCATAGACTCCTGTGTGATTTTAAGCCGCAGCCAGTAAATCGGACACGGCCTTACATGGGAGCGCTGTGCAATGGCTACAACTACTTTCTTATCGGTGTATGTACATGTATCGGTACTTTTCCCAGCTGTAGCCAATCGATGTGGTTGTGGCTTTTACAGCCAACATTCATTGACCTATGACTCTGGGAAACTTCAAACTATTTGCTCGTGCTACAATTACCGTAGCTGCTTGCTTACGTGTGCGTGCTACAGAACATTTCCTGCCAGACTTCAGGAAAGGTAGAATTGTCACAGCGCACTGCCGGAAGCTGTTATGATGTTGCTTTCTCCTCAGATGTATCCTCAGAGGTGGTATCCAGATGACAGGGCTCTAGCTGAAAATAATGCACAAGTCTATTATAGTGGCTGTAGCCACCACTCATTTGCTCTTGGGATGCTGCCTCCATAGGCATGCAGAGCCTCGATCTAGTAATTGTACACACTAAATATAGCCGGTTCAGTAATTCCCGTCTATGTTGCCTTGTAATTTTGCACATGCTGTGTTAGTTCTTATACCTTGCGATTGGACAATATTTCAAAAAGCTTCATTGACACAATTCTGACATGATTCTATAATCTGCCAGTTCAAGGACACCACCATAAAAGTCTGGTAATCCCTGATAAAGATGGCCGCAGGAGGTGGTTTTCATAGGCCAATTTTATCTGTTCCAGATGTGTCGAGTACAAAAAGGTGATAATGGAGAGAATCCAATATTCAATAATGGGAGGGATATTCCAAGATCAGTTAAGCAGAAAAGGAGCCATTGACTAAATGCCTCTGAGATCATGCTGGTCACCTTTGTGTCAATTGGGCCATCATGTAAACTTGGACTAGTTTGTGTGGGCTTTGGTTTCGTGCCTCCATGAATAATTGAGGACCGAATTTGAGTCATCACTGATCGGCTGATTCCATCACCAGGCATGTAAATTACTGTACTCACATAATCACGTCCAGGGTATGTTGCTTTGTTTGGGTTTCAGTCGTCTTGCATTGTTGTTTCATTTTGAGGTCATTTGAAACTGCTGCAATGTGTTCCCAAAGCAAAACCAGATGGGGGAAAAAAACAGATACATGGTTATGCTCTCAATGTAACTGTGAATTCTGTCAATCTAGTGAACAAACCTGGAATTATGAAACAGAAAAAATATCTGTTGAATTTCGGAAGTTTTTTGTATAAGACAGTCATGAGTTGAAGTAATCAATGCAAATTGAATTCATGATGCCCGTTGATCAGCACGAAATTCACAAAGTTCCTTTTTTTTTCTTTTTTTTTCAACTCATTTCTTATGGGAGGGCCACATTTTTGTTCCAGTGTCTCTGTCCTTTCAAAAGTGGAACATGTCAAATGACTGTTTTCCATGAAACTTTAATATGCAGCTCAACTGTGTCTGTTGTTTGCATTGCTAGAAGCCCTATTCCCCTTGGCACTCCAAAGGTTAGCAAGGCAATGCCTTTCATATTTGTACCGGTAGCAGACAGGAAAAAAGAAAAAAAATGAAGGAAAATATGAAATATTAATTCCTTAGGGACAGGCGAGCTGAAAAACAGACATGTTTCGGGCCTGAAACTCTTTTTATGCTCAGATTGGACGGATGTGACGCAGAACGTGAAGCAAAGGCCAGGACCTAGGTAATTTGTTACCATGGCAGCCGAATTGCAACAGTATAATTGGATAACAGTTCCTGTGCCCTTGGTGGGAAACACTCAAGGGGTTTGCAGAAATGTTATAAACACGTCAATTAGCATTGTTTCTATTATGCACCTACATTGTAAGTCATGTCCCTCTGATTAATGCAGGGTCACTACGGACTGGTGACCGAATCAAGTACATGTATCTTGCGGCTAGGACTCCCCTTTTTTGGCCATTATGGCCAATTTCAAGTAGCCGGAGCTGTTAGACAACAGTGTTCCTTTCTCATGTGAGCCGTTGAAAAGGGAATGAGGTTTAAAGTGGTTAAGGTTTTGCAACGTAGTGAAAAGACTGCCAGGGGTTCAAATCCAAGAGCTGGTGGGGGGGGGGGGAATCCTCAGGCAAGTCGTGTACATGGATATCCCCACTCTCCTGCCTCAAACCAGGGGAATTAAATGGATATCTTGGATCTACTGATCTTTGGCTGATAACAAGTATATGTATCTCACTGAACAAAACAAGGGAAAAAGTCTGAAGTGGTCAATAACATGATACAGGGGCCAGTTTCATTGGGCTGCTTAAGCACAAAGTTTGTTTAAGTGTGAAAAAACCTTGTTTGACAAATCAGGTTACCAGCCAAAACTTCTTGTGATGTATATTGTTTTGGAATGGTATTCACCTGTCTTTTGGTAAGCATGACAGTCACGTAGATTTTCAGCAGGTAACCTTTGATTTTTCAGCAAGGTTTTTCGCACTTGAGCAAATTTTGTACTTAAGTAGCTCTATGAAATTGGCCCCACAGTCTGAACGAACTGCACCTGTCTTGACCTTCCCCTCCCCTGACCTTGGCTTGCAGATGCTGTGCCTGATGCTGGAATTGGACATTCTGCCCGACGAGGAGACCTGCATGCAGGTGACGCAGACCCTCAAGAGCACCTCGGAAGGCCTGGAGACGTACAAGAAGCTGTGCGAGAAGCAGACCGCCCTCAAACAGCTGGTAAGGCCCTGTTCACCTCTCCCCCCGGCCCGTAGTCAAACATTGGTTTTTTGAGACCATCACGAGACCAGTCGCGGGACTGGTCACAGGTAGCAGGGTGAATAATGAAAGAGGAATGCTTTTGTTGCAGTTCATTAGAATAGCTCGTGACCTGAATTCAAACTGGAGGTCTTGCGTTGCGCATGTGTTGGTCTTGTGGGGTCTTTTGATACTCTCAGGAGGTCTTGACTGCGACACACTGACTGTCCTGCACCAAGCTCTCCTCAGTTTTCTGGATTCACCGGTTGATAAATGCCTCATGAGAGAAATTTATCAGAGGCGCTCATGTGTCGGTTGAACAAGTCAAGCTTCAAGTTGTCAACTAGGTGCATCGTGTTCATGGTTTCAAACCTCACAGTTTAGAGAAAGGGAATTTCATGTAGACGAAACAGGGTGCACTGCGTGGTATTGCATGCTTTCTTCCATTAACATCAGAGTTTGATTGGGTGGCAGGAAGAATTGCATTAGGGGGGGTTTTTATCAGGTCAGAATAGGTTATTTGTTGTTAATAACAAATGATAAAACATTACAGTATAATACCAAGTGCTTCTTATGTACTGTGCCGCGCTTAAGACAGTTCGCAACTAGACATAAGTTCTTACCAATAAGAACAAAAAAGTCAAATTAAACTGTAAAGAAAACAAATTATTTCTACATATTTGAAAATTACATTATTAAACCTCAAAGGTTTTTTCCAATGTAAGTTTCGGTAAATAATTTTTATTATGGTGCTGCTATTTTTGCTTTTTCCCTCTCTTTCTCTGCTACTCCCTCCAGCAAGAGAAAGGCGGTCCCCATGCCTTGTCCCTGCCCTCCAAGTCTACTGACGCCGACGTGGCTCAGCTCTTCAGCTCGGGGCCGCTGGGTAATCTGGAGTGCCTAAACCTGGCCTTCACCCACGTCACCAGCGGCTGTGCAGAGACCCTAATCAAGCTGCCCAACCTCAAGACGTTAAACCTCTGGTCCACCCAGGTATGGTCCAGGACAGAATGATCATTTGCCCCCCCCCCCCCCCGAGTCAGGCATGCAACTTTTCATCAGATCAGCTGATCTCGTTGTTTTTCACTTCCCACTCGCGCCATTGGAAACCTAAAAACACAGTACAAAGTCTTGTAAAGATTGGAATTTCCTCGTTTATGTTGTCAAAGTCCAAACTGCAAGCCCGAAAGAGTGAACACGGCTCACAAGGTTTTCCAAGAAATCAGGGGGAGTGATTTCTCAGAGGCTAAAGGAATGCATTTTGCCACTGGTCATTCAAGTAGTCTGTGAGTTGATCTGAGATTCAGGCAACTGACATGTGATCAATTGTTGAGCATCTGTCACTGGTTGGGAATGATTTCATTGCAATACAGTGAGAGAGCGTGCTGTAACAATACAGTGAGAGAGCATGCTGTAGCTATGAAACCCTACTCCTCCCATTGAAATCTACAAGACACTGCAAGAAGGCTCTTGAGCTGTGAATAATTGAGAAAGGTAGAATCTCAACCCTGAATGCTGCACTGAAGTACAGCATTGTGTACTTTTTACTTCCAGGTGACATGAAGCCCTGTGTTAACCACTTCATGCCGGGGTATTTTTCAACGTTGATGATGCTGGGCCGGCATGACAATCATTTTTTCCGTTTTCAAAATCCTTCGAAAATTCATCGTTTCATTTAACGGTCGTTTATAGCTTCACCAAGTAATCTTTAGGCACTACTCTAAGTTGACAGGTGACCTTCATTGACGCCTGAGTATTTCAGCCAGGCCTGCAGCCTTGTAAACAGAGCCCAGATTGTGCGGTGTTGTATAACTGTCTTTTGTTCACGAACCTGGCTTAGTGCACTGCTTCAACAGGGGCTAGATTAGCGTGCAGCGGTGCTGTATGGCTCATCGTTGCGGTGGTGGAGCGCTTTTGTCCCCGGTGGTAATCCACTCGCTCTCAATGCCCCAAACCCTGGTATACGGTTTCAAAACAAGGCTGGATTATCACCACTTTTGAGAGTGAAAAATGTCGATAATTCCCAGCAGCCCGGTCTTTTGTTGGGAGTATGGTCTTTTGTTACAGGGCACTGTTTCCTTTGTCCGAGTTCGGAGACCCGGCCACCCATATAAACCATACGTCTCCGATCCCGGAGTCCGCGGCAGGAAGTGGTTGAAACACAGGGCTTCATGTCACCCGAAGCACCGGGCTTCATGTCACCTGAAAGTGAAAAGTACACATTAGAGTTCATTTGCATTTCTGCACCTGATTGAACGTTTGAGAATCAAAGGTTGCAGGAAACATTATCTGTATTGTGAATAAGGGAAGACTGCAAACTTAAACAAGAGGTATCAAAGGGAAGAACATGAACTTAAACAAGAAGTATCTCAAGGCTTTACCCTGTAAAGGTTGTACACCAAACCCTTTGAAACCTCATTAAACATTGATGTCATCCTCAAGTTACCTACTGTCTAAATTTACACTCTTCCTGGAAGTTGATTATTTTGTGCAGTCATTAATATATGTACGTTCAGGGTGTGCATCTAGTGATCGCAGGTGAGACTCCTGTGCATAAAACTTCGGAAAGAAAATGACGCAGCTGCGCCTCGGACAGACTTTTTTTTTCAACATACATACCAGAAGGAAACTAGACCTTATTCCTGAGAAAGTCATTTTTGATCTTGTTCACCAAACCTTTTTGACAAATTCACTTTTGAACGGGATGGTGTCAAACAATTTTAGAATTTGTGCGGGTGCCAAGCCTCCATTTCAAGTTTTGCCCCCAAAATGGCACAAAAAAGTTTAGTATATTTTATCACACATATGAAATTGTTCATCAGACTAGACAGGTACAAATTTGACTGGAAAATGTCATGTTATTCTTTCAAGTTCCAAAACTGAAGAGTTAGCCTCACTTTCAATTTCAATATGGTCGACACATCAATTGAGGTTCATCCCTCTGACTGTTGTTCCTCCACTCTGTCAGTTTGGCGACAGCGGGCTGGAGCTGATCACGGAGCACATGCACGGCCTGGAGAGCCTGAACCTGTGCGAGACCCAGGTGACAGACGAGGGGCTGCGCTGCCTGGTGGACCTGAAGAAGCTCAACCACCTCAACCTCAACAGCACCCCGCTGACCGCCCGCACCTGCAAGCTGCTGCTGGTAAGTTCACTTTGGGTAGCTAGTGTTGCTGAACTCACCGAGGGGGGAATCGAGGGGCCGTGGGCCAGAGGATGGGAGATGAATCCACCCCTCCTCCTTCCCCACTTTACATGTACATTTCTGTAAGTCATAACATCCCTATTGGTAAAATGTGAAAGCTTTGATGCTGGATGCTAAAAAGATTAGGGGGGGGGGGCACCTTCTCCACTTTATGGTTTTGAATGTGTCTTACTTCTGATGGAGGGTGCTCCAACTTGTAGATTTTTATGGACTGCAGAGGGGAAAAGTGCTTGATCAGAACCAGTAGTATTAAACACTAGTGGCCACGCTTACTGTTCTCTTTCAACTTGGCAGGAAGACAGAGCTGGGATGTTTCTCATCTATACTGAATTTCTGTCAGTGCATGGGCTTAGGTCCATGAAGAGGGCATAATATTCCTCAGATTCCCACCCCTTCCCCCGGGAAATTTCCAGAGAGGGTAAACTCGGAGCAAGCAGGGAGCATTTTTTTTTTTGGTGGGGGGGCTATTATGCCCTCTGCGTGTGCTGTGTTTGAACCTTCAGAATGCCTCAGTGAAATTCAGTGAAAGGATCTGGAACCGCACACATTTCACAGGCACAGGTGTGGCAGTTTTTTCACTCACTTGGCATCAAGGTCAGGCCATTTCCGTGGACAAGTTTGATGGCTTGTTGCGGTGTGTGAAATGACCTGATGAATCAAGTCGGACGGGTGTTGCCCTCAATTGATGTTGAGGTGCAGATCCTGAAAAAAAAGAGACTCATGTTTGCCTCAGTGTTGAACCTGGCCAAGAATGTTGCCCTGTGAAAACTGTTCCTCACTTTGAATATTCGCTGGAACGTAAAAGAAGGTGAACAGCCTGGAAAAAAAAATTGTGTTCAGAGCCTGGGCAGGAAATGAGCTGTCAGCATCTTCATAGAGATTGTGCAGCTGGCCATTAGTCAAATTTTATTGGTTTTTAGAAACTTTAAAATGCATAAAGCCCACAATGAAGAACCCGAAGCCACAGACTCCAAGAACCACAAACAAAAACACTCTAAATCCCCCAAAACCTATAAGCAATAACCATAAACCCAAAACCTGGAAACCAAGAACCCAAAGCCACAGACCCAAAGAACCACAATCCAAAACGCTCTAAATCCCCCAAAACCCATAACCGAAAACCTGAAAACCAAACACCGAAAACCAAGGTGCTTGAATCCCAAGTGTGAATAAAGGCCACCGTACCCCGAATAAAATGGAAGAGCATATGATTAGACTGTTTTTCTCCATTCTTCCAGGGCAACCTGCCAGACCTGAAGACAATTGACACAAGGTACACAGACGCCTGAGGGGCAATGTAATCCAGGGGCCGGAAAGATTGTTTTCGGAAGGACATATCAAAGGATTCATCAGTTACCGGCCTGAGTGTCTGTGGGGAAATTCATCTGTACATTACATTCAACTCAACTGGGCAGAGGTTGGCTGTGTGTTGACATCAGTGGCTAGTTGATGGCGCCAGTTGCAGCACATCAGAAACACACCAGCTTATCCATCTGCATATGTCTAACAAAGGAATTAATAATTGGCATACAGTGCAAAAATACACATCAAGAACATGTTATCTATGTTACTTTAGCCCTGTGAAATTGCATTTGTCTTATGCTTTTTTTCCCCACGGTTCTGACAGAAGGGATTTGTAGGGTATAGGCTTTTTTTTCACGAATAATTTATATGCTTAAATGCTGACAATATTTTTTGAATTCCTGCAGCTAGGAAACTAAACTGCACAAAAGAGATAAGAATGTGGTTGACATTTTGGAGTAGAAATGTCCAAAGCACTGAGTTCAAAGGTCAGACTACCATACTTTTACCTGAGAATTGAATTTGATACAGCTGGTAGCATTCTGCAGGACAGATGCTTGGTCAAGCCCAGTTGTTTTGCACCCAGGGGCAGGAGTTACCTCCGTCTTTGTAAATACACCTGCAGAAAGACTTGGTTGAGTCTATTGTGGCTGCGGGGGGGGGGAGTTGTTAAAGATTACAGATGTAGCTGAGCCAGTATACTTGTTCAACTCGAGACAGTTAAGGGTGAATTTCTCAGCACTGGTTAGTAGAGAAGATTTGCTAACCCCAGCGAGAATAGTTTGCTGAGGTTAAAGTGATTTCTCAGTGTAGGCTTGCTTGTGACTGCGCACACATTGAGCCTAGAGATGCCAATTGCTGTAGCTCTACTTGAAGCAGACTGTTCCTCTGAAGTACCAGTGTGCTGGTAAATGTTGGTCTCAAAAGAAGATTGTTAGATTAGTAGCTTCATGAAATCAGGCCCAGTCACTGGAACAGGGGTATGAGAATTCAGCTTTTTTTTTTTGTTTAGATGTTGAGCCGGAATTTCAGCTTTTTTGTACACCTGGCCTGTACAAAAGTAATAAAACTTTTTGTTACATTTCAGCTTTTTGCTAGCATTTTTCAGCTCTGATTTTAACTAGCCACTCACACCCCTGCTATTATTAAGGGTATTAAGTGGTCTGTTTTTGTTGCCGCTAACTGGCAGCTTCAGGTTCAATCTACCAACAGGGGTCAGTAAAACAGGTGCAAACCTCATGAAATATCCAGCTTAGCAATGCAGACTCATGCGGGCCTTGTTCATATGTACAATATGGCTATTATTTGAATCATTGGCATCCTGCAGATGTTTAATACTCTGGAAGATTGTACTCTTAAGAATGAAAAGAAACATAATTTTTTTTTGGTTTTTGATTTGTTGGTTTTTTGATAAAGTTAGCTGTCTTAATCTTACCGAGCATTGAAATATTGATTTTGGTTTCAGAAAGCAATACTGGCACTCCAGCAGACAGATAGTCTTTTAATATTTCACTGTTGATTAGTGAATGAAATAATTTTGTGCGGAGTCGTCTTTGTAAACTGCTTGTGACAGTGCAAAAATAGGAACTCCGAAATGACAACTGTAAAAGCAAATTGCCATGGCTTGTGCTTAAAGCGCTTCACCATTTTGGAGTTTCTTGCTGTTGATGTCAACATCAACAAACTCTGGTCATATAGTAGACAGAAAATTTGGTTAAACTTTAAGAAATCCGGCTTGTGAAGCACAAGCTGTGGTTGTAAGAGCTGACAGGAGTATAAAGTGGTTGTAAATAGAGTGTCAGGCGGTTCCTTTGATCAAAGATATCAGTGGAATAGGGACAGCAACAAACACAGCTGGGTTGGCCAGAAGATTCGTGAGAAATTTGCGCAGGTTTGCGTCGGTCAGGAAGCCTGTGAAGCAGATATATGTACACACATGCCAGTCTTCATGCCAGATCCTTTGAAATCCCATCAAGTGGTTTTTCGCAGGATTTGGGAAAGTACAACTGGTCCTTTGTTGCTTTGCAAGGGCCTTGGTATTGCTTGAGATTTTAAGCACAAAGAAAGTAAAATAATGGCTTCGTGTACTGTCTAGTGTTTTGGAGGATCGGCTGCCTCAATGGTGGTCAATGAACTGTGAAGATGTCATGACAGCTTGAAAGTTTGACCTCTGACATGGTTCCACGTTTAATTCTGAGTCTGGCTTATTAGACTAAAGGAAAAGAAGTGACAAAGTATTAACTATTCTCTTTTCAGAGCTGTAAGATTGTTGAACATCAATAGCAGCGTTACCATCTCCTTAAAAATAGAGAAATCCCTTCAAATGTTCTTGTTTTTCCCCTTGAAGGGAGAAGGCTGGTTTGGGAAAGGGGAACATTTTGTAATTAATCATTTTTCCCATTTGTTTGTTTGTTTGATACATTATTAAATATTAAGTGGATGAGTGTGTAACAAATCTTTTGATATGCCATCTGTGATCTACTGTATTGAGGACACTGTAGATCAGCAAGGCTTTGTGATCAGCTGTGCATTTGTGCATGGCGGTGAAAGGGTTAACCTTTCGTACGCGTATTTAGATAGGCCATTTAACAAAACACAAGATGTGTATGTAATCTAATTATCAGCTCACGAACTAGCCGTTGGCAGAGTGGATACGAACATGCGATTAACTTTCTCAAATGAGAAAGGCGATCACAGGGTCCTGTCACAGTTTACGAGGGGATCCACTTTGACAGAGGGATAGCAACATTGAGACGAGACTTTTGAGAGCGCGCTCAGCGCAGGAAAATTGAATGGTGTGTTTTTACACGGCATGGCAATGACAGTCCTATGGTGGGAACTCATTGCCTGGGTGCACAAGGTCATGTACAGGACACACTGAGCGTGATCGACCAATTTTTATTGAATTGTCCAGTCTTTGCTTGTGTGCTGGGCACGTGCATGCACCCAGTTTGAGCTGTTGAAGGATACGTCTCATCAGAACAGATAGCCTGTGACTTGATTGAATACTTCGTGATTGACTTGGGATCGCTCACAACTCTCGTCATTGAGTAGACTTAAAATATAACATCCCACTTTTCTCCGTGGTGACTGGATGGACCACGCCCCACCTCATTGCCATAAGAGTGGGCATGTGTATAAAGCGTCTTGTCATTCTGTTCTACATCTATTTTGATGGGTTGGGATTGTAGGCAATGAGGGTGGGGACAGGGAACATGTGTGTACTTTCTGAAGCTTTGCATATGATCTGCAGTAGCTACATGTAATGCTCGGTGTACAAAAAAGTGAGCAAACATGCAGTCTGTATGTTAAATGATTGACTAGGGATAAACAAATTATCTACATTTTGTAAGAGCAGTTTTCGATGTTATTTGATATCTTGATCTCATGATGAAAGACCATTAATTCTGAACTAAATTTAATATGTACACATAGTATTACATTGATAGGGGAGTAACTTTCCAACATCATATGTAGTAATCATGGAATAATGAAATGTTTAAATGGTGATTGTGACTTCTGTGTTGGCTTCACACATTGGAAACCAATTTTTTGCAGTTGCTATAGAGTAGATTTATGCGTTACTTGTAATATTAAATGATGTGAAATTAAGAGGTAAGAAGATGAAAAAACTCTAAATGTTTTGATGAAAGGTTAAGGGCATAAATCTTGTCGGTCATGAAACAGACAGTGCGGGGTAACCAAAAAAAAATCAAAAATAAAAAAAATCAGAACAAAAACAAAAATGAACAGAAAAAAAGTATATTAAAAAGGTAATGACACAGGTGCCTTGATATAAACATGCACCTTACTGTTAAAGAAAAAATCAATTTAAAAATTGAAATGTGTAATATTAATATTGTGAAGTGTTTTGTGGTATTTCAGTATTATGTCTGCTTGGAATTGGTATTGCATACACTATATTTTTCCTTTTTTAGGGTGTGAGGAAATCGTTTCTGTAGCTGCATAGGTTTAATTTGGGCAGCATTTGTAATTTGAAACATCACCAAGGTCTGTGTAGGACCGAGTATCTATATAAAATATATCACCGGTGTTGTATTTCATGCACAAGTGGTTTTGATTAGAAAAATTTTGATTAAATCTTCAACTTGCAAACGCGAACAAATTTTGAGACATTTTAAAACAAAATCTGGTGTAATCATATTGAGAACTTGAGATGTGGATGCCATTTTTCGGAGACGTATCAAGACATTGTTGGAATGGTAGATGTTAATTATTACGTGTGTGTGTCAAAACAAAAATAAGTATGGAGAATACTTTTTGAAGAAAAAATGACTCAAAATGAATTGGTGCTAAATTGTGACGTTCTTGATGGGCAGTTGTTTAAAAAAAAAATGTGCATTGCATTGAAATGTCTGTACCATTGCTGGTTGCTGCTGCGTGGATGTTGCTAAACCTCCTGAAGGATAATCCGCAGGGTGGGGGTTGTGGAAATCTGTATTTTAATAAAGGGCCCATGCGATGACTTTTTTCTTAAGACACTTTCTGTGACTCCTTACACTCTTCTTCAGTATATGAAAACTATCTGACATCCTTTTAGGGTTATAGATGTATGAAAAGTGCACTTTTTAAGCATTTGAAAAATGATGCAAGGCTCTCTGGACAACTGAGGGCGCTGTTACCATGATGTTATTTTAGTGTGACACGAAGTTTTATTTTATTTGTTTCTCTATTCCAGTTGTGAATCCAAAACTGTTAACTCCTTCGAAAGAATTGCTCGTTGACATATTGTTGTGTACTTACACGACAACAAATCACCCAAGAAAAGTAAATTTGGGACAGCAAAATGTAAAAATTCTGGCATTTGTCATACACAAATAAGTACTACATTGGGGATTTATATCCATGGAGTGACACTGTACAAAGTCTTGTAAAGATTGGAATTTCCTCATTTTTCATTAAAGTCCAAGTTCCATGCCTGTTAAAAGAAAAACAGCGAACCAGAAAGAGAAAATGGGGTTAATTGAAACAACGGTAAAATAATTGCACTTCCGGAACCCTTTAAACAGGTTTCCGTGATGTAGAGTTTAAAAAAAATTGTGATCTTAAAATTATAACATGAATTTAGTTTCAACTCAAGGCTAGTGGTTCTGAGGATTATTATCGGCCAAGGGCTTATCTTTACTCGGAACAATCAACGGGAGAGGTTTTTACTCTTGTGACTTTTTTTTAGTACCTAGTTTCCCAATCAAGGTGACCTAGTGAAATAGAAAAATAATTGTAATTTTAAATTTTGATTCTACATTAATATATACACAATACTTGAATATTTTTGGAACAGTTAAAAGTAAATGCTATATGTTTATAGAAAATATCATCTGTACCTTTAAGATAAAACAACTCAAAAAACACAAAAGGATAAAAAAAATCTGCTCTTTGTAGTAATGATTTTGTTTACAGTTTTCCATGTTATTTCTGTGCACATAATTTATGAAGAGTAATCAAACTTGGGGTAAAGGAAAATATCAGACATCACATCACCATTTTGTCCTATTTTCCTTTGATTTAGGGCCATTGGAACTAGCTTTCCTGTAAAGTAACCTGCTTTTTACTCATTTGATCTCCGGATCCAACAAGCACGAGTGTTTGTCTAGGTTTGCTCTCCGGAAGTGTGGTTGCACTTGCAAATCCAAAGCTTGCCCATGCAACCTTTCTTTCCTGTAACCTTGTGGGGACATGCTGCCAATGGCTGAACCCATGTTGTCGCAAGATAACAGGTGAAAATAGCAAAAACTAGGTGAACCCATGTTGTAGCAAGATAACAGGTGAAAATAGCAAAAACTAGCTAAGTTTTTACTGTTCTCTTTGTGTACATTTACCAGTTTAAATGGCCTGAACAAGTATTTCCAGAAAAACAAAGAAAACAAATCTAGTCAGTTGGCATGCTGGCTTTGAAGATTACTTGTAGCTAGCGTAACTTATTTGGGCAAAAATTGTAAGTACTGAAATAGAGACTTTGCTTAAGTTAAGGAAGTCAGCTTTTTTTTTTTTCCTTCTTTTTCGCCTCTTTTCTTTTTGTAATGAACTCACAAATGAATGTTGTAACTTCAGCTGCAAAGAAAAGAATTG
Organism: Acanthaster planci; assembly: GCF_054643075.1. Lineage (NCBI taxonomy): Eukaryota > Metazoa > Echinodermata > Asteroidea > Valvatida > Acanthasteridae > Acanthaster > Acanthaster planci. The sequence goes on from NC_141782.1 coordinate 10,746,431, forward strand.
ATCTTGTTACTGAATAACATACCAACAAGTAGCAGAGAACTCAACATAAAAATTTCATAAAAGATCCCATAATAATGAGGTGAACCAACTCAAGTGTGGTCAGTCTCTCAAATGTTGTGTTTCAACAGGCAACCTGACATTGGAAACTCTGTTTGGTCTGAAGGCTTGTGTTTTGTGGGTTTCTTTCTTGTGAACAGCCAGCTGACAAAAAAATCTTTTCTTTCTTTTGTATGCATGCTTGCCTTGTATTTATTTACATTGTACATTATTGATATTTCTTCTAGATAAATGTGTATATTTTCTAAGAGACCTTTTTTTCAAATGGACATTCACATCGTCACTCGGTAGTCACCCTCATTTTCTGAATCCACATTGTAAAGAAAGACAGAGTGGTCCAATCACATTCCTTGTTGTTACTGCATCACACTGTAATGCTTGAATACAGAGTGCACCACTGTTTTTGATTGGGCAGGCCAATTTTTCCCTCTTCAATGTAGCATTTGTACACATTCACAGATTATTTTTTGCGTGCAGTAAGGTAACTAGCCTTCTGCAGGGGAATTGGACGTTCCTTTTTGTTTATGTGCACACATTGTGCACTTAGTATGGCAGTTAATCCACACAATGTACATGTAGAATTGGCATGTCTGTGAAGCATTTAATAAATAAAAAACAACTACATGTATGTGATACGTACTTTAAAAACATGACTTCCCTGCCAGTATTCTTTCTTGAATCGTGTCGTCTTAAACATGCGTCATGAAAGAGTTCCATATACGGACAACACTTGTTGCCCCTGTGCACAAACCTACGAGACTTTTTTTTTCTTTTTTTTTCTAAATTTTCCACTTTTACATTAGGGAAAATTAGTGTTGTCCATCTGTGGAACTCTTTCTCCCAGTCTTTAGACAGCCCACCACTCAACCACCGACAGAAAACGTTTTAAGAATAAGGGATTAAATTACCCATTTGATTTTGTAATGTTCAAAGGCAGGATACTCGGTGGCCGTTTATACGATCCAGTCCATACATTTCCGTATTTCCACGAGGTAAGTCAATACAAATTCAGCCATACCAAGGACATGCGTGAACAAATCCGGACACGAATTCAAGTAAACCACACAAGCTTGAGCACTAACCACACTAGCCAAATTTTGCCTGTTCTTTCAACATAAAAGTCGTTAAATTCAACACAAGGCTCATTCAAATTCGTTTTTAATTTTAAAAATGATCTTTCAGATGAAAATTCCTTCGAAAATTACAAGCAAGCATTCGATTTCGTTATTGAATTTTTTTTCTGTAAATACGTTCATTCCAATTCCAAAAGTCCTTTTCATTCACTCGTATTCGTTGTAGGGCTTAGAGAGAGGTTAATCAGGCATTTGAGTTAGTTGACCCCTGATGGCACGCTTCCGGAACCTTTGGGTAGGAAAAATAACGTGCAAAGATTTTAGAATTTGTAATATTTTTTGTTTGGAAAATATTTGCTAGGATATCAATTTATAGAAACTAAAAAATCACCTGACCTAAAAGAGAAATATCCTGCCAAAAATTGACCCACCTCTCCCGAAAATCTAAAATACATGAAGAACAGTGCAATGAGGCAGTCTCGTACGTAAATGAACATTTACGGTTTGGAATTTATGGTAGTCCGTCGGTAAAAGCCGAAATAAAAACAGATCAAAATATTTTACAAAGTCTTGTAAGTTATAAGCAATTAACTTAAAGCAATATTCTACTTCAATTACGAAAGATTCTAATCTTCTATGTAACCTTTGCTGACAACAACTGCGTGATGTCACTTCAACGGAATCTGGAACCCATCGACTGCAAGTAGGTAAATCTTTGTAAAGTTGTTCAATCTCGTTTTCACATAAGCACGGGCAGTGAAAACAAACGTGCATGAACATGGAGACCTATAGGTACGATATCGCCGGACGTGGAAGCTCGTTAATTAAGAAAATTCGTTTTTTACCTATCTCCATGTGATTTTTCCTAAATATTACTTGAGGAAGACAAAGGCAAAATTTCAACATGAACTTTTCATGGGGTGGTTTCAGTTAGGAATTATTCTTCCAAAAAATATCGAACGGGATACGACGGCCTATTGTAAAATCCTCATAGGAGGACAACGCGAGGGTTCCGGAAGCTCGCTGGGTGACTTGGTATACGCAAACTCATTTCACTTGCGGCAATTTAAATTCATTCCAGTGATAAGCGCTTTCTGGATCCTATATAAAATCTAATTTTCCAAGGAAAAAGGTTTAACGGTGGATCTCGAGAGCTGCTTGTCAACATAACTTTGTCCAACAGCTATGGCGGCCGGGTTCTCACAGCAAAGTGAACATCGTAGCTAGAGAACAGCTGCCAACGCTTTCCAGGGCAATCGCGAGAGAAAGGCCTGTAAACAAGTTTTTTTTCCACATCTTTTTCTTCCCTTGTTTAAACCCTTACTATAATTGTTTCCCTGAACTTTTGTAATTTTTACGTACACAATACATGTATTTGTATTTGTATGAAACAAAACGCACAGCATCAGTCAGTACACACAACAAGGAACAAAACAAAAAGTTTCTGTTTCTAATTTTACTCAAGAAATAGGTATAGATACAAACAAAAAATAAACGATATAAAGGAATCATTCACAATCATGGAAACTATGATTATGGAACAAGAATATCATACAGAACGGCTTACAATGAAAGACTGACGGCATTAATTCTGCAATGCTCCTATAAATTGAACACTTAAAAGCAAAATCGTGTGCAGGTAAAAGATTCTATGCGCGTCGATGAGTTTTAATTTGACTCTGCCTATTTGAAAAAGCAGTGGCGTATGCAGCGGGGGGGGGGGCGGGGGGAGGGCAAACTTTCCCCCCACCAGATTTTTTTTGCGTTTTTGTTTTCTTTTTACAAAGAATACTACACAGTTGAGTATAGGAAAGAAAATATTCGGTATATTTATCAAATATTAGCACCAAAACCCAAAGAAAACAACACCGGCAAATAAAAGCAAGGAGGCCGAGACCGTGAGTAAGGCCTACGATTTTTCTCTCCAAAACATCCGCGTTGGATGAGCCCAAAGCCGGATTCGCTTTTGAATCCCCCTAACACACACCATAAGCTGGATATGTCGCCTAGAAAAGGCAGCAGAGATTACCCTGATGAACTGTGGTAGTGTAGTATTGAATGTCCAGAAACGAAGTGGAATGACGGAAACGAACCTGAACGGCAAAGTTTTTAAAAACTTGCTTTGCACAAAAACGAATTTGAATGTCAGAATCGGGAAACAAAACCCCCAAACAAACCAAAGGATAACATCTGTGCGAATGTGAATATGTGTTGACAACAATGAGTGGATTCTTGCTGAAATTGACCGGGAAAACGTTTCTGTTTTCATTCCAGTTGTAAAGATACCGGTGTCCCTGTATGAAAATACCGCTATGTCCATCGGTACGTGGTACTTGCAAACCAAAAATTGAATTACAAGGAAGGAATAAGGCTAGGTTGGCTGTTTGTGTTTACTCAGTAATTAAATTAGTGGGTAACTTTTCTTTCTGCCCAATTCCACAAACGCGGAACCTGGTTCATGCTTCATTCATGGTTCATGCGTTCATTGAGAAGAAGCTTTCGAAATTATTGCAGTCTATCATTTACTTCTTGTCGTCCAGGAGTGTTGCTAATTAATGATGTCTGCCTTTTGACACAGGTGCCAACGCTTCTGACAATATCATCAAACGTTTAAATTTCATTTAAATTTAGTATTTTAGTTACTTTCCCCCTCTTTTTTCTAATAATGGGATAAATTTATAGGCAACCCTGAAGTCGGTGAAGAAGAAAAACGAAGCTGCCCGACTGAATATTTTAAAACAGTATCAATCCACAGCGAATATATATAAATAATGTGTTCCAGGAGTACATTCATGGACATGTACATGTACAATCCAGGACAAAATTGTTGGGACACTCGGCAATAGCCCTACGCTCTCCGGCCCCCATCCCATTCCCCAGGTCAACATTGTCCTGTCCAGCAAGCCGGAGCGCAGACCGTGCGCATAGACCCAACATTGTGTCCACCGTGCTGTTTGGCGTGTGCTTCTGGCGTTGTTTGTGTCAAACAGACAAATGTATATTTTGGTCAAATTGTACAAGAAAAAGCAAGATCATTATCCATTTTGTATTGTGCGTGTACGTACAGTCACAACTGTTTTGCAGGAGTGTATCGTAGATGATGCACCGTGGCATTTCTACCAATAACCGTGCAAAATTGCTGTGTTTTGTTAATGTGAAGGGCTGATTTTGGTACAGAAACATCATGCCGTTTTAATGCACAGCAACTAGGGAAATATGGAATGCTCAGTACTTGCATTTAATTTTTAGAAACCTTTGAGGAATGACTGGTAGGCCTACATTTTGGCAGTACTCTAGTATCTTAATGAGTTCGAAAAGGGACATACTTGACTATGCAACAGTGACTTTTTGCCGTGCCATTTTTGTAACTCCGAATTCTGATGGCACGGATTAATAAGAAAGAGCGGCAGTTGCAACGCATTTGTTGCGACGCTGGGGTGACCCAAGAAGATATGGGACGTATCTTTTGTGAGAATTTGAAAATATCAAATTATTTTGCTTTTGAAAGCAAACAAAATTTGTTGTTTTAACAAATGAAAATGTTTTTCCATCAATAAAATGGGGAGGCGAGTGCCGCCCGGCTGTGCCACCCATGTAGGAGCTGTCACCGGACTGTTGAATCATCAATAACAAACATTCACTATACACCATGATAGCTTTTATACTGAGATCACTGAGAAGAAATGGACCCAAACACAGTTGGGATCAGTTTCATTGGCTAAAATTAAGGAAATTAAGATTATAAATGAAAATAAATCAGAATCAATCTTTTAAGCTCACCGTATTCAAACCTGAAAAATTGGCTCTGCGCCCAAGGACATGGAAAAAATGTGGTGAGGGAAAAATCAAAAAGTTATGCGATGTTGACCAAGCATTCAGGCGCACGGACTCCTGAAATTCGCAAGGAATCACAGTTACCGGCTTCCATATAGGACTCTTCTGGGATCTCGGGGTTCCCGGCCCAACGCACTTCCTCCCTGCCCATCCATTTAACCTAAAAAGGGTCGAGCGACCGTGCAAGGGAGGAACGAGACAGGCCCCTAAGCCCTAGCCGCCGAGTCGGCCAGACGTCTCGAACCTGTACTAAGGCGCTCACCTGGACTTCGCGGACAGTCCCAACCGCAGAGCTTATCCAGTAGGCTAAGGTACTGTTGGTATTTGATGGGGTGAATTTAACGTCTCTTATAGCTGCTGACTGCCAGCAAGCCTTGGAAAAATAAAAAGCCACCATGGGATTCGAACCCACAATCTAACGATCTGAGCTGGACCACTCAGACATTTCAGAGTTATCGGTTTTGGCTGTTCACATTAAGGAGATAACAAATCATTAACCTTACTGCACAGAATGTTGCTGTTTACTAACTGGGTGATTAAAAACGCTACACTATAGGCCTAAGCGAAAATACCCATTCACACAAACAATGGTCGTCAACATTAATGTTCTCCCTAACAGCTTCTCTTTACTATTTTTAAATAAACGCGCATCATTATGTGCAACTCCCCGGACCACGTCTATGCACTAATCTTGTCTGCATAAGATACGAAATCTTATACGATAACCAAGATATTCTGCCAATAAAAAAGGCTAAAAACAATTTACATCGAAAATTGATTTGCTCCCCAAGCTCAAAACACACACACACAAAAAATATCTAAAAATATATCACATTACTGAATAAATTATTACTTAGCAACTTAACAAATGCACAGGGAAGATTACAATTACAACTTATTGTAAGCATGAACAGCCGAGGGATAAAAACTCTCTCTAAAGCACTTGCTACCACGAAAAGTCCTAAGACGTCGATTGGAAGGAAGAAGCGTGAAGCGTGAAGTAGTCATTAGCCGAATCAGACTCGTCTTCCACGTTTTGCATTCTATCGTTGTAAATGAAATCCAGTGAATGCAAACTTGTACCAATGATCCCCTCTGCTGACTGAACAACAGAATTTAACTTTCGTTGATCGTTAACACAAATCCGAAACAAACCAAACAGTTCAGTTTACGTAAAAAGAATAATCGTTGTCGCGCCTTTTTCATGATTTCCTGGCTATTTATGTTCCATGTAAGATTACTGGCTATATGTGTACCAAGTAGTTTAAAGCTGTCAAATTGCTCAACAACTTTCCCATCGATATAAACAGGGTCTCCCTACGGGAGTTTATAATCATCTCCTTGGTTTTGTCTACGTTAAGTACCAGATTGTTATCCTTGCACTAGTCTGTGACAGAATTAATTTGTGGACGATAAGCACTTTCAGCACTGTTTTGGATAAATACGACAAACAGAGGCATCATGCGCTAACTTATTGACCAAAGAGTCGGAGTTTACAGATGTACAGTCGTGAGTGTATGAAGAATATAAAAGTGGTGACAAAACACTGCCTTGTGGAGTACCAGCGTTCATCGTAACAGGATGCGAAGTAGTACTACCCACTATCACAGCCTGTCGACGTTCTAAAAGGAAATTTAAAATCTAGTTTGACATTGAAACATGTCCGAACGCTTCGAGAACCCCCCCGGGGGGGGGGGTTCTCGAAGTTCTTTACTAGCATAAAATGACAGCCAAATCATGAACGTAGTAGTTCTGAAAATAACATGTTGTGTGGTATGAAGGATCTCATGTGTGGTCCTGTGCAGAGAACCTCTTCACAGAAATCCCTTCTCTATAAAGATGTGGTTGAACAAACACTTTTCCTGTCATATTATAGTTCATTTTCAACATCGTAGACCTTAAGTTGTCGAATTTTTAGTGGTATGAAATATTGATGTGAATACATCAGTGTGCTCCTACGTATTAAAACTTGCATTTTCTCATCAGTCACTTTTTTTACGGTCCAATGTTACCTGAGGCTTCCTTCCCAGGATAGCGTCACAGTTGAGCTCATGAATATGTATATACTCATTAGCATGAAAGCAAAAATGGAAATGAAATACCCTGAAAATAGTCAAACAAAAGTTGGAAGTAAGGATAACTGAGACAGAAAAAAGTGCATTTTGAAGGTTTGCATGAAAACAAATTGATTGCAGATATCCTTTCAATAAAAACTTGCAAATTCAGACTGTCAAAAAGTAACTCAGATAAAGATGGGTGATGGGTTGTCGGTGATATTCACTTTTCATTTATGTGTCATATGATTAAGTCATCCTTAATGCCTTTCCACATATGTCAGTCTGAGTACAGGTCAGTGTTGGAGCAAAGGTTTTGATCTCAAGGCCACGGCTTTGACCCACAAGCCTCAAGACCAAGGATTAATCCTTAAGATCAAGGTCCTGCAGTGAAAAAGATAAACGCTGTCACATTATAACGAATCATGACTTAATCATCGTCGAATTGGCAGATATTTCTAATGCCAGCCTATTCGTTATTTTATTATAATGATATAAAGTCAGTGAGAGGTGATAAGTACCATGAGTACTGTGTGACTTGTGTTCAATTAGATCATTGCGTGGAAAGTGAGGTAATTCTAATCAGTGTAACAGCAGTTCCCAAGCGCAGTATTCTCAGAGACGTGATCACCGGTCCACACCATAGAGCAGAATGATAATATTCTGCAATCCTGGCCAAAATTGTTGGGACACGTATCAATAGACAGACGTGTAGTTGCCCTCCCCAGGTCCCCCAATCCACCACTCAATGCTGTCTTCTCCAGCTGCAGCGCAGGCCGCGCATCGACACCCAACATTGGGAGGGGGCCGAGGCCCAACGAGATTTGGCGAGCATATGCAGCAAGGTATGAGACGGAGAGAACCCCCCTGCTTTGTGTTGGTCATTGTCTCGCAGGAATCTGGGGATTTCCTTTCAGACATCTTGGGGGGATGTGTTAAATAACAATAGTCTGGAATGTGTATAGGGGTTGGACATGTTAGGGGGGTACCCCTCGGTCTCATTTCTTGCCGGGTATATTGGCCAGGACGGTAGCTTGGAATACAACTAGGCCTAACTGCCTGATTTCCACAACGCAAGTGCCATGTATGAGGTACACGTGTGTTGCAGTTTTTTCTCAATTGCCCTAACACGGAGACAAGCTGCAGCTGGAGAACGGATGCAAGCCAATGTGCCCAAGTCCACTGCAGCGTCAACCATACGGTATTTCAAAATGAGACTAGGTAAGCAGGAGTATCGTATACAATTATAATACTTGTAAACTGCGTTGTCGTGTAATATAGCTCACTCCGATATTACTTAATTAAATAAGGCTGAAATCTTGTTGTCTGCATTCTTTTTTCGCATATTTTGTGTTTCATTCATTTGTATATTTAAAAATCGGAGAGACGACTACATTGTGGCGGCAGAAGACGCCTCTTCACCGAACGACAGGAGGATGGTGAACGTGGCTCTAGAAAACAACATCATCCGTCTGAGAGAAATCCACACAAGGGTAGTTGAGGACAATGACGTATTTGCAAATGACCCAAGCGTTAGTTTGAGTACCATCGATCAAATCCTGAAGAGAAGGCGAATTCAAATGAAACACGTCACCAAAGTCGCCGTATGAGCGCTGCCAATATGCTCAAGTCAGTCAGTTATCGAAACACAGATAACTGTATCCAACCTGAGTGAGCAATCTCATTCAAGCCGCTACATGCCATTTGACGTTTTGGTAATTTTTTGTTCGTTTTAGAGAACACTGGGTCTGGATACATGAGCGGAAAGAGTTGAATACGTCTACGTGGATGAAGTTGGTTTCAACCTGACCAACAGACGACGGCGAGGCCGAAATGTCGTCGGAAAGTGAGCCACCGCCAATGTACCTGGTCAGCGTGGGGGGGGGATTACCATGTATGCGGCAATTTCAAGTAATGACGTCATCGCTTACAATGCTGAACTAGGTCTGTGCAACTCGGAAAGACTGACTGCATTCTCGGGCGGCTGGGAGAGGTCTTAACGATCAAGGGCTGACAACATTCGCCATCGTGTGGGACAGTGTCAGATTCCACCATGCGGCTCTTGTGCGTGAATGGTTTGAAGCTCATTGCCAGATTTACCATGAACTTCCTGCCACCGTATTCTCCTTTCCTTAACCCAATCGAGTTTTTTTCCGCCTGGCGCTGGTGGGTCCGGTCGTAATCCGTATGAGAGAGACACTCTTCTTCCTCAAGCCATGGAAGAAGCATGCGAAGACGTCGACGAAGAGGCGCGTAGGTGTCAGTCCTAGATCGGCCACGCGAGACGCTTCTTTCCAAGGTGCCTAGCAAGAGAAGACATTCGCCACAAAGTCGACAGGGGGCATGTGGCTGACAAAAATGATCGCCTTGATCTTCCATGAAGCATTAGGCCTATGAAAACTACTTTTCCATTTTCGAACGCAGTTTCCTCACAAATGAAACTCTTTGTTGGCACTGAATGACCGTTTTGTGGTTTTGGTGCTGGAACGGTATAAGGTTGCAGTAACTCCATTTGGTGATGGCACAAAATATACTAATGAAAATTCAACAGTGAAATAACTGCAAAATTAAACTGCCAATCTTTACTGAGTTACACGTCCCTTCGGATGTATTTCACTGCCTGGTCGCACGACCGTGTCAAAAGGGTCAGAATCTCAGGTACGAGGTATATACGGGAGGTCTCACCCTCCCATGGAGTCCGGGAACAGCTCAGTGTGGAATTGGTCACAATTCAGGACACGACGGGGGTCATGGCTGAAGTATCGATGCTTCGGCCCATGGACCACGGTGAAGAAATCTGGCCGAACTTGTAGAAACTCTTCAAACAGTATGACATTCATGGCTGGCCCACTGGGAGTCAAATTCAGACAAAGGAGCAAAGGCATCTTGGCTGATTTGATGCTCAAATTAAGAACGTGATTTCAAAACATTAAGGTCCCATACATCAAGTTGAGCATGTTAGGATAATATTTCAGTAGGCCTAAAAAATTTACAATTCCACACATTAATGTTGCTTGTTTTTACCCGGCCATGGAAATTCGAAAAGCCTGGGGGGCACCATAAACACTACGGAGGGGGCGATGTTCAAGAGACGCATCTAAAATATACATTCATGCTGAATCCTGCGTCAGAATAGGTATTTATGGCTTTTTACAAATCGTTTTCCCTTTTTTGAGTAATATTGAAAACATTTTAGTCGTTGGGAAGTGCAAAAATTTTTTCACAGTCCGCTTTCAATTTTTCCTCACCAAAAAAGTGTGGGGAGCTGATTCAATAACCCGACCCCCCAAAGGTGGGGTGATATACACCCCCCATCCCCTGGGATTTACGCCCGTGCATAGGAAAGCCTGAAACCTTCATAAACTGATCAAAGACATTACAGAACACTTGGAACTTTGGTCCTAAAGCAGTGTGCATTGACAGACTTTGTGCACGAAAACGAAGTGAAACTGATGTTCAACTGAAAATGATGGAACTCATGAACATGAAAAAACATAGCCTGAAAGAGGGCCTACCCAAACTTTTACGTCTGTGACTGTTGAAGGCAATCAAGAAAATAAAATATCCACAATGTGAATGACGAAAACGATGGGCTACACAATGCCAGGATTAACTTACAAGAGACTTCAGCGTCCATTGAGCAATACTCATACGTCGAGAACACGAGAACAAGACTCAAGAATGAGCAAGAGCTGTATAGAGATGTACTCGTGAGAAGCGAAATCTTTCACTGTGGCAGCATTGAGTATTTCCAGGTAGAGAGTACTTCCTTGTTGTTATTTTGGTAAACAAATTGAGGTGACGTCATTGGCCCTATTGCGTTTCGTTAAAAAACAAAACAAAACAAAACAAAACGAAACAAGTCGTTTTTCGTTTATCAAAGTGAAAAAGCAAGTAATGAAAAACACAGAAATACGTCGAAAATCAATTTGTGCTTCGTTTTATAATGTGACAGCGAATAACATCGTAATCTATCGATGCAATTTGAGGAATAAAAAAGGGGGTTTAGTTTTATTTTGTTTTTAATGTAAGACACATCTTTATGCAAAATTGTAGCCCACTAATCTAGATCGACGGCTGAAACAGAAGGTTATGGTAAATTCATTGCTTCGAAAGTAAAAGGCTGAGGAGCAACCCACAAATTTCTTACAGTGTAACAAGCAACGTCTATTTTAGGAACCAGCGACACTATATCCACAGACATATTGGGCGTGTATAAATATTGCTTCATTTTGCCGATTTCCCAACACAAATAGCAGTACTGTAATAGTTCCGATTTCTTTCTGCCAACTGATCTCAATTTTTGCACTATTTTATTGACTGACTGTCAAAAGATAACAGAAACATACCAAGTTGCACTTCCTACACATGACGTCATACTTCATTTGAAGGAGCTGGCGGCTACCTCTAGTACATTATTTTCGCATGGTTGCTCCTGGTGTTAACACCAGTAGATGCGTGCGGATTACGCTCGGGTGCAGGAGGGTACACCTTCTCTGGATGCAGTCTACTAATTCAAGTGAGAATTTCTGGCCAGCTTTAGTAGCATTAAAAGTGCCGCCGAGTTTTGAAAAAAGGGCGACTGTTTGGCCCCCCATCACCCTACTCCCCAATGGTGCGATTGTTTAATTCTTTGCCACGGTCAACTCCCTGGGTCGTTGAGCTTTCATATGGAAGCAGAATGGCTAAAAAATACGATTGAAACCCGAAACAGTTGAGGCTTGCAATTTGAAAAATGACTGCAATCAGACTTCGAAAAAAAAAACACACTTTTCGGGGGCTGATTTTGTTCTGTGGGAATAATTAAAAATGTAATTGGTTAACCTACAGAAAACTGAAACGAAACTGAAAGACTACCACTGAAACTGAAATGACCTCACGGATGTATGCACGTTATCGGGCCCTGAACAGTGCTGATTTTACACCTGTTTTCAACGGGGCTTGAATTAGTGAACTGTACCCCTTCAGCGAGAGTAGGCCTACACTCTCGCTGACGCGCTGGTCATACTTCAGCCCGTTCCAGCGCTGATGTTGACATTGAAGTAGCTCGCTCGAACGCACCCACAGATAAGCCATGTAAAAACAAATGATTTCGTGATCATCCCCGCCCGACCCTCCAAAATGCCTCCGACCGATTTTTTCCCCATTTTTTTATTTTTCCCCTAAATGGGGGTGGGGGAATGGGTAATGTAACAAAATGTCGAAAGATTAAACAAGAAACAATCCCAAGCTTACCGTTCGGTCTGAGAATTCGTGCAAGACTATTTCAAATCCATCCCTGGAAATAGTTCATTCTTGATCGGAGGCTGTTCCATCTATTGGACACGCGACCTTAAGGGCAAAGTTCCATTCAATTTAAGGAAAAGGTGGTAATCGGAACAGCACCGCTGACTAATCAGTCACAGCCACATCCGAATCATGGGCTGTGGCTGCGACTGCACGTTTGTTTCTTTATTTGTTTGTTGGGGTGTTGGGTTATTTGTTTGTTTTTGCCCTCAAGAAATGTCCTCGTGTGTTTAAATGACGGCGAGTTTACGTAGGATAAATGATGATCTATTGCCTTGTTATAAAAGGAATATTAGGAAAAAACCAGTAAAAAACAAAGAAATGGGACCGAAACTTTTTTGATAATAGCAGAATCTTGTATTTAACCCTAATAGTCCCAAATCCTCCGATTTCAATATGATTTTTATATACACCCTCGAGTAACAAGGTTGGACTGTATGTTTGTGCAAATAAACAAACACCCAACACCCCAACAATAAAAACACAAAACAACACAAACCAAACCAAACACCCCCTCTATCCTCCATTTATGAGCAAAAAGGATGATCACCATGCATTTTTTACATGGCCTAAAGTAAGGAACCACTAAGGTGTCGTGTAAGGCGTTTCGGTTTGAAATGAAATTCAGAAGAAATTGTTATCGTTTTTCTTTGACTGTTTTCAACGATCAAATCAAGAAATAATTTATTTTCTTTTTTCCACGTTTAAATTTCGTTTTCTGGAATGGAAACTGAGAAATTACTCTTTTTCGAAGATTAGGTTTTCATTTTCAAACTGAGAAACAAAAACGGTTTGTTTTTCATTTGCCATTTTTCGTTTCAAATTGAAAAACGAATGAACACAACATATACGGGCAGATGCATGCGGAATCTTGTATGAGAGTTCTTATGCTTTCTAATACCTCAGAGGACGAAGGGCCAGGAGAATCTTCTGAGCTCACTCACAGACACCACAATAAAAAAGATCATTTTAGCTCTGAATCCCAAATTTAAAACCCTTTCATTCCAACCACGCATTATGAATGATATGAATGTCAATTTGAACACATCGGCTAGGCCGGAAGCATCAATTTGCCTAATAGCGTGGCGCACTTCAACGTTTCCACTGCCTTTCCCCATGCAGTGTCGCCATACTTCAAATTCATTCATTGCCTTCATAATGCATGCTGTCGAACCGCTGTGAACAATTTCAATGTCATGAAATTTAGTCTGAAGTTAAAAACGATGGCGTCAAGAAATTAGGCACAAATTCAGTTGATCACCTGAAGAGTGCTCCTCAATTTGGCTTACTTGAACATTTGACCGAAATCTCCCATTAATATATTAGCTCTTCAAAGTTAATAAATTCCACTAAACACATTATTCAATCTCAACAAGTCCGTTAGCAAATTATTTTCCTATTTTGGGGTGCATTTACAACGAGAGCTCGTTCATGTTCCTTTGCACTTAACTTTGAAAAAAAAAACGCTATCGGGAGGGTAAAAATGATGGGATTTTTTTCATTTAACTTTTTACGGCCAGTCTGAGGGGTGAGGCAACATTTACTAGGGCAATTTGTAGAGCTTTCCCAAAAAAATGAAATAGACAAAACAAATCGCCTTCCTGTCAATTAAAAAGGCTCCTCACTGATGTCATGTTTTGCCTAAAATGTACATGTACATCCATTACTTAACGGGGGGGAGGTGTAGTTCCAGAACTTGCATCTAGGCATGAACAGAAAAAAATCCCTTTTCAGTTTGTTATAGTTGAGCTCTGAAGACAAATGACACTGCGTTCGATTTGGATGCTTCCATATTTATTTGAACAGATAACATCAGAGAAAACGTGTTTTCCTTAGAAGTGCTCTTTACTGTACATGATTTGAGAGAGTTAATTAAGTAATGCCTATGCATATCCCAAATTTCTAAGGAAAAATATATCTCCCTTATATAAACGTTTTAATAAAATATCCAGTTTGTTGGAATTAACTGCACAGGACTAGGGTGAGAGAGCTTGTATTTCCACCCACAGTTTTGAGTTTTCTTTGACCTCCAATTATGATATGGGTATTAAACAATGCAGTGGGCTATCAAGAGGTTGACATGAAGTGGCTGTCTTTCGCAGTGCATCTTGGGAAATGGTTTGGAAATTTGATTTGCCCACAACAGGTGAGGAACTTGAACTGTTCCCACTGTTTGCTTGGACTTTTGAGTATTAATACTGATTGTAAAGATGTTTTTTGTGAGGTGGCATGGTGCTACTCCTGTGGTTTGAAACTCATAAAGCTCATGAATATCCACATATTGACACTGTTTTTGTCACTTGAACTTCGAAATTGGCCTCTCCAAGGCAACCTCTGTTTGCAGCACACAGTGCTGTGTTTTGCTTGAAAATTGCTGATGGACAGAAATGCAAAAAGCCCTCTATACAACATGCTTCTCAAAGATTACCCCATTTTAGAACTGGTATGCACAATTCCTTCCCTTCCCCCTTAAGAGAAGAAAGGAGAGGGGAGGAAGTATTTCATACTGAGAATTAGACAAATTTGGTGATCTCTGACTCTAAAAACCTGGACACATGACAGACTTTTGGTTGGAAACTCAAATTAACTATCAAAGCATACAGAAATATACATGTATTTACAAGGCTACCTGGAGGCTTTGTATTTGACTTATGTACAGGTAGGTCATGCATGAGTTCTGTTCCTTATAAATCATCATGAATATAATTTATGTAGCATGAGAAGAATGTTTATCGTTTGAATCAGGATTTGCGAGAATTGGCCAACAAACATAACCAAATGAATTTTGCCTGCAAAGCAGTTTCCAACTTTTTGGAAGAGATAATATGCAAAGCCACTGGATTAATGACAAATGTGGCCAAATGTCAGAAGTGAATACCAAAATGACCAATGTTTTACTGGCTGGACTTTAAAAAAATCTCCTCTTCCCTTCAAAAAAAAAAAGATAAAATACAAAACTACACTGCCCCTAAGCAAACAAAAACACATCCTCCCCCATGGAAAGGTACATGTACCTAGAGTAATTATTATCTGCTTGATGTGCTACTTTGATAACATGCTGGTATTAAAATAAAAAAATGTAAGTAAAAAAATACATGCTGCAAGCGGCTGCTGTTTTTAAATGGCTAAGTGACAATTTATTTTACTTTGTTTCACAATCCAACTTGTGTATATTTTGAAAAGATCCCTACAAGTACAGACAGAATGTTGCCTCCTGTAGGCGGGAAAACCTCGTTCTGATGGTGTGGTACTCAATCCTGAGTTGGACAAGTCCAATCGGAACAGGTCACTGGGTAGGGCTGAAGCAGACATCTAGACATCTGGTGGTGCTGGGTTGCCGTAGACGATTGGTGTTGGCAACTCATAGGGTCCTTGCTGCCCACGCTGGACTTGTTGGCTGGTGGCATAGGAGGGAGGATGGCTAGGCGGCGGGGGTTGAGTAACTGTCCCTGTCAAAGATTGACATACATCAAAAAGAAAGGTCACCTGGGATTTGTTTCTGAGGCGGGATAAACAATGTCAGGGACGTCTTCAAGAGGTTGCCTAAAAATGTGTTCCGGAAGGGGAAAAGGGGTCATCTCTTTGATTTGTTTAGAAATGACTCTGGGATCTCTTGCCGAGTCACATATGATCGGATCCAATCCAAAGATGGACAGCAGCTGTGTAGGATTTGTTCTGTTGGAAAAAATTATCTATCAAGGGCTCTGTTTCCAAGTTGAACTTCAGTTCCCTGTGGATCTGTTTCCAAGTTGAACTTCAAATCCCTGGGGATCTGTTTCCAAGTTGAACGTCAGTTCCCTGTGGATCTGTTTCCAAGTTGAACTTCAAATCCCTGGGGATCTGTTTCCAAGTTGAACTTCAGTTCCCTGGGGATCTGTTTCCAAGTTGAACTTCAAATCCCTGGGGATCAGTTTCCAAGTTGAACTTCAGTTCCCTGGGGATCTGTTTCCAAGTTGGACAGGACAGTGGCTAGATCTACATGAACTCTTTTCCTGAAGTTGGACAGTGGCTATCCGGAATCGGTTCCCACTACAGTTGGACAGCTATAATATTACCCAGGATTTGCTTCAGTACCTTGTTGATTCAGGTGCTGCTGCAGCAGCAGAGTGGCAGCTGCCGTGAAGGCTCTCTCCATCTCCCTCCTGCTGAGGCATGAGGTGAAGGTGGTGGCTTGCACACCTCGGATCCGTCCCCCTAGGTCTGTCACACGAAGCTTGCGTTGAAGCTGCCCACAAGACAAATGCACGGTAATCCATTGTTGTATCGCAATCTCTTGGGACATGTGGCCAAATTTATGGGGTGGGAATGTGCATTTAATATGATAAACATTTACCACAGCTTTAATGCAATTCAGCAATTAGCAAACAATTCAAGAAGGCAGTTGCAGCCTACCTTGGTGTTTACCTAATTCACAAACAATGTACATTATCGGCCTGGCATCAACTCATTCAATGTGTGACAATATAAGCATCATCACAACTGCCTGATGACAAACCTGTCACAAACCAGAGATATCTTCAAAGACCTGTGACCTGAGGCTGAACTCTGATAGATGCTTTGAGACACTCAAGGGATACATCTATGTTATGTGCACGGAACAATAAACCTGTCAGTCGCTGTCCGAAAAGGCTCTTCCAACAATGTTATTTCTCTTTTCTTTAGACGGCTATGTGATGCTGAAGAAATATGGGAAACTGACAATAAAATTAAAAATTCATTTAAAAAGAAAATAATTTGGATTCTGTTTCAATGTATTGGCCAAATTTGTAAAATGGATTTCAACCCTTTTCTTTTTAAATATGTAAACATCACACTCTTGGCAGCTGCCTGAGTCAATTCCAACAGACCGCAGACTAATTGCATGAAAAGGCTCTTCTAAAATGGAATCACGTTTGTACGCATGAAACATAGCCTTTTAGAAAGAGCGAGGCTAAATTTGAGAGGCCAATTTTGAAAAGGGAAATGAATAACTACCCCGAACATAACCTCTTTATTGCACATTACAATAATAAAAGTTGTCCCATCGCCTCCCCTGCAATCTGCCAATGCACTCACCACATAGATTGGGCAAGCCAGCAAGCAGCAAGGAAAACAGAAAGTCCACCAGTACACCACCTCCGGGCAGTTGTTGCAGGAGAACATCTGGGAGTACTGGCCATGATTGGTGATCACGACTCGGCCCAGCTTGCAGCGGTAGACAGTGTTGAAGGAACCCTCCCGGCCCATTTGGGCATAGAAGTCCCGCAGCCAATCCTCAAGGACCCCATTGAAGTCCAGCTAATTGCAGTGAAAAAGCATACAGAAGGAACACTTTGTGACAAACTGGAACACAGGTGAATATGCTCATGAGGGAAGAGATTTAAGCGTATGGTATTACTGACATCAACACCTTATGTGTTTGGTGTTCATTCATAATTATATTCAGACACTAGTGAAAGAACTTAAGAGCTTTTCCTCCTTTTTTCCTTTCATTTCAGGGTGAAACAATTTTGGGGTGAGAAGCACACATCCTCACCTCTACTGCAAATCTTTTGCCCTCTCTCATCAGCTCCATGGCTTCAGTTAGCAGTCCTTTGTAATGATCTTGGAAGTAGGGATGCTGGGAGTTCACAATAACGACAGCCTCACCTGCACGCAGAACAACAATGGCCAGAATGTTGCTAAAATGTAAATACATGTAGCTCGGTCTCAATGACTAGTTCCCCTTCCTTACATGTACATCGTCTCCAGACGTCTTCCTGACGTTGAATGTGGGGACTGTTAGCCGTGAATGATTTGTGGAGGAATTTCACCTGGTTTATGTTAATGAGGAAAATCACACATGGCTGCTCCCACAATGCAATAAGTAGATATACATGTAGATTATGAAATACTTGCTTTGTGCACTTTATTTAGTGAAGATAAGTTCAGCCAATACAAACAGCAAGGTTTGAGGGGGAGTAGTGGGAATTACTGATCCTGAGATGAAGGACAGGTGACCTTCTCCCCATGCGAAATGGAGGGAGGTAGTCTAGCTGACCCACACCATGTTAAGATGACTTGAACTCTGGGTAAAATCACAGGAAATGGTCAATGAAATCAAAATTGGTATCACAACTTCTGGAGTGGAATGCACCAACTAATATGTACACTGTAACACTGCAGTGTCCAAGTGGAAGGGACTCAAAGGAAAATTTTCCAGCCTACCTCTGTCTATGTACCTAGTGTTCCCTGACTTGTGCAGTCGCTTCAGATCTACCGTGAAGAAGAGAGGCAGCTGAAGAAATTTCTGAGTTAGGTTCTCCAATTCACCTTCAGTGGACACCTTCAGGATACTGTCATGGGTTAAGAAAAAGGAACACGTAACCCCATCAGGTGGTGGGGGGGGGAACAAAAGAATGGAGGCTCACAGCTAAGGACCTTGTCAAAAATCTAGTTGACTTCTGAGTATCTTTGCCATCATTGGCATTTAAAGTAACATCAGACATTCACAGGCGGCCCTTTTCATCAAGACTATGATGCATCAGTTGAAATATTTGAGAAATTCAGTGGACCACTGGGCTGCTTCTGCAGTTCCTAGAACATTGAGATTTTTTGAGAAAGTCAGAATGATGCTGAATGTCTCACCTTCCCATGGATTCCGGGAACAGTGCAGCCCTATCTTGGGACTGGTCACAATTCATGACGCGACGGGGGTCATGGCTGAAGTATTGATGTGTCGGCCCATTGACCACGGTGAAGAAATCTGGCCGGACTTGCAGAAACTCCTTAAACAGTATGACATTAATGGCTGGCCCAGTAGGTGTCAAATCCAGACAACGGACCAAAGGCATCTTGGTTGACTTTATTCAGTGCTCACAGCTTGGGATGTAAATAACAATATCGTGATCTTATGCATCAAGCATATTAAGTGGTACATGTTGAATGGTCATACATGTAGATGTACGTACATCACAGTGACTTTTATTAGTTGAGAATTGGTCACCTGATCTGCTACAAGCGAGCATGTATCATTCATGCGATGAGCCACTGGCGATGTTGCCGGGCCACATCTTAGCATGATCAGTAGTGCTAAGCTATGGCATGAATTGCCAATAATTCAACCATCAGCCGATTGCCTTTACTAATTTCTTTCTCATTCACGAATCACGCTTGTGAAAAACTATTTAACATGTTTAACCCCTTGACAACAGGAATTTTTTTCTGAAAGGCGACTCCAAGAATTCCAGCCTCACTTGGCCACGAAGGCCACCTGCCAAGCCGTAAATTCTCGGCTGGTGGCCCTGCATGCTCTGCACACTTTGAATTACACGGTGAAATGGCTGATTGTTCGGTGGCATGCGGCTCTACTCACGCTTCCACATTCCTGTTGCCTCTTTTCAAAGTGGGGACTATTGTGAAACTGGTGATTATGATGCAAATTCGGTCTTTTCATTTCTGGGCTACACACAAAGGCCAATTACCATATATACAAGAGCCAGGGTCTGCCTTCTTTCACCGTGTTCGCTCGAGCATGGGCCAAGAATAATAGCTGAAAAGCAGGCTGAGGATCTCAATTTTTGCGGCGGGTCTTGCCGCATCCCAGCGCGAAGGGGTTAAGTAATGGTGGGCATGTTGCACATGTAGATTTCATTTGGAATCAACGAACTGCTCTTATGTCAAGGAAAAGGCGATTAACTAGATCAGCAGACAACGCCCAACAATAACCGAAATTTCACTAGGCCCAACTATAGGTGGGACCATCCCAACTATGGTGCGATAGTTGGGCTGGCTCAACAGCAGCAGTGCGTAGATGCCAAAGTCATGGAAAGAGTTCCATATACATGTAGGGATGCCACTTGACAGGCCATGAGCAAACCCATTGAGACTGAGTCTGAAAATTCTGGTCTGAAAGTGTTTTCCAAGTAAACAAATTCGTATTTTCCCTTCAATTAAATTGAACTTTTCTGGACATGTTTTCACTTTCTGATGGCTAGGTCGCAGTATGGAATAATTACTGGCATCCGTAGATGGAACTCTTCTCTACATGAATTTGTGTAACCTACATGTACATCAGCAACTCATGCTTGCAGAAAAATGTGAAGTGGCGGGGTATTCTGCAATTGCTCCAAGTGCCATATTCAGGTGATATCTTACTTACATGGAGATGAATTATGTCATGTGTGAGCTGTATGAACTCGTGGGAATGTTGAGAAAATTTCTACAGAGATTGGCCAACAACAGTTGGGCCAGCCAAACTGCGGCATGGTGATAGTTGGTGCGTAACAACGCCACTCCCTCTACATACATGACATATCCTAAATCTCTTGCCATATCAAAGCATGTTTCATTTCCAAACAGTTTGTTCCTTAGCCTACCGGACATAATCTGGACGGCAGCCATGGCAATCAGATGATAGAGCAATGCTCTATCATGTCTACAGTTTACAGGATACAGGCCCACAAACAATATTGAGTGTTTATGTACAATAAAATAAAAATTAAAATATCTGCAATCTGGACAATGAAAATTAATTATGGGCTAGACGATGGCAAGCGTTCAAAACTTACAACTTACAAGAAACCTCCCCGCTCAACTGGCAACGCTCGATCAAAACGAGAGAGTGCGACTTTTCACTCCACGTTTTGATATGATAAAGGAATGGGAGCACACTGCGTGCAGTATATATGCACTGACACTCCTGTAAACACATGACGTCACCACTTGCTGAGGTTACATCGGCATATATATATCGAAGCACGTTGAGGCACGCATCGCATCGTATTGCATCGCATTGCATCGCATCGCACCCATAATGCATTGTACGCGGTATATTTAGGTACGGTAGAGGTACTGTGAAAGGCTTAATTACTACGCACTGGACGATGGTATAACCATCTTGTGCTTTTTGATGCCTAGGTAGGACCATGTAATAAGGTGGGACCAGGGGAATCTTCTATAAGCCTACAATGTATAAATAGACACCAAAAAAAGAGAGAAGATATCCAGTTTAATTCTACGTTCTAACGTTATGCTAGGTTACGTGCAGTGTGTTCAGGAGAGGGGGCTATGTGTTTGGGTCGTTTTTCGTCAGGAGAAATTTGAGAGGGTGGTAAACATGTATCGTAAAACCTCGGATTCGTTCAACTTGTAATAATCAGTTGCTTGTTCTTAAAATCATAAATTCGACTGCCAAACTTTGCCTAGATATAATAAGTGTACATTTGCTGATGTGTACTTAATCACTGTTAATCAGGGTGTTTCATGCATTTTATAAATGAATGAAAATGGGCACAGGAAAATGTTTTCCTGTTGGGTGCGATTTCATCATATTTGTATCATACTCAGTTTCACCTTTGCACCCCTAGACTTGTGTACATGTTATCTGCTGTATGAATTACATGTAAGTACATATAGAAATGCAGATCTTGCCTGTATCTTGTTGGAAATGTTGATTATCACAAGTAAACTGGCTTTTTTTCTGTGTAGGCCTACCGATTTTGTTAGAGACAAACACACTTGCCAAACAAGATGGCGGGATTAGACATGGACTTAACGCCGTCAGGCGATGCCATCTACATTACACTGCTTGAGGAGTTCCAACGCTGCCCACCTCAGTTCTTTACACCAAATCCTAGCAGTACAGTCTTTCGACATGACGTGGAGCAGGTCAACGTTTGTGATCGATCCAAGAGGTCCAAATCAATGTTTCCGGACTCCATGGGAGGGTGAGTGTCGCATTGGTAAAGTACAGATATATTCGGGGCATGACAGTGTCTGTTACTTGTTAGTCAGTTTTCAGATTTTGGCCATTCATTGTCATACTTGTATTTAAAGACTTAGCATTGAATAACTAGTGTGATTGTGTCTTGTAGTTCGCTCTGTGCTGTACAGTGCCTTTTGCTTTGTTGTATTTTTGCTGTACTTACACATTGATCTCTTTTTTCGGCCAGCTCCCATTTGCCTTGAGGTTTCAAGGTTTTCTTGCTCTTTTTATGTCGTTTTTTGCAGTGTTCTTGTCATATCGACCGAGGTGCAGTTACAGCAGCTTACGTCTCGTCTCTTGGAAAGGCCGATTTTCTTCACGGTTGACATTGAACGCACAGTAAACGAGATGTGCTCTAAAGTTACCCGCGAGACTCGGGGTTCGTACAATTTCAGCAATGCAAACTATGTACATTCATTTAACCTTAGCCCTCTCAAGATCCCATAAAAAGCCACCCTCTACATGTAGGTTTTGGGGAATTTGCAGTACCTGATACCCCTTGAAAGTGTAAGTATGTAGCAAAATGTGTAGAATGGCTCTACATGGTGGATTTAGGAGAATTTTGGCAGCTCTTCAGGCAAAAAAAAACTTACTGCTACATGTAGATGTCACAATATAAGGAAGTGTGGTGTTTGTGTTACTGCAACTCCAAGAGAAGAACAGCAGGGGCCAATTTCATAGAGCTGCTTAAGCACAAAATTTGCTTAAGCATGAAAAAACCTTGCTTGACAAATCAGGTTACCAGCCCAAACTCCATGTGATGTATATTGTTTTGGAATGATATTCACCTGTCTTTTGGTTGACGTGACAATCACATATATTTTGAGCTGGTAACCTTTGTTTTTTAAGCAAGGTTTCTTGCGCTTAAGCAGATTTTGTGCTTAAGCAGCTCTATGAAATTGGCCCCTGCTGGTCTTCTCTTGGAGTTGCAGTAACACAAACACCACACTTCCTTATATTGTGACATCTACATGTAGCAGTAAGTTCTTTTTGCCTGAAGAGCTGCCCAAATTCTCCTAAATCCACTGTGTAGAGCCATTCTACACATTTTGCTACATACTTACACTTTCAAGGGGTATCAGGTACTGCAAAATCCCCAAA
Source organism: Acanthaster planci (assembly GCF_054643075.1). Classification (NCBI taxonomy): domain Eukaryota; kingdom Metazoa; phylum Echinodermata; class Asteroidea; order Valvatida; family Acanthasteridae; genus Acanthaster; species Acanthaster planci. The sequence continues at coordinate 10,769,560 of NC_141782.1, forward strand.
ACCTACATGTAGAGGGTGGCTTTTTATGGGATCTTGAGAGGGCCAAGGTTAAATTGGTTTTGATTTGAAATTTTAGGGATTTATTGACTTACAGAGTCCTTCAACACTGGAGTGGACTTGTGAAAATAGGCTTTTGCTCATTGCCTGTTCTCCAACAACTCTGAAGAAATGACATGCCCTGACAGGATTGCTTGCCGGTGGAAATGAGTTTCCCTGCAAGCACTCTACTTGCAAGGCCTCATTGCTTGGGTGGAGTACAGCCCACAGACCACTCGTGCCCCAGGCCTGTGGAATGCTTAGCCCCGCTATCCTCAGTCCTGTGAGAGCGACTCACGTGTATAATCAAGACCTTAATGTGTCTTTGAATTTCACAGGCAGGTTGGCTGTGACTGTCAACACCAAACACCCTCATGTCCACCAGCTGATGATGTCATGGCTTGCTCAAGGTGCAGATGCCTTGAGACGTGGACAAAATTTTGCTGTTGAGGTAACAAGATCATTTTCTGACTTAGTATTGGTTTCAGTTGCATGATTTTACAATCAAACAGGCCCACGTCTCCATACATCAAGTTGGATTTAAGTAAAGCGCTATCGCCGTTGGCGTACTACCCTGAAAATAATCAATATTGGCACTAGGCAAAATGCTGCTGTACCCAATTGTTGCAAGAAAATTCACGTGGGTTCATAACTCCACAAGTTGTCCTTTTTTGTATTTGAACTTTTGGTCTGTAGTAATTATTGTACGTGTAGTTATTTGCCAAGCGAGTAGAAAGAAGACTTGGTACTTTGGTGGCATGCCCAGTTTTTGTCCTGTAAACCTTTGGATGTCATGCAAATTTGTGCCCCTATCAACTCTCTGTGATCTTGCAATTATGCGACTTCTCTTATTATACCACTGTCAGTAAATTTAGTTACTTGCTCCTGCCAATCATGTTGTTTCGTCATCAGTTTGACTTCGATGGCATCTTCATTTCCTGGTTGAAAGATGTCTATCAGCGTGCCGACATGGAGGTGTTTGATTGCGGCTGGAACATCACGTACAGCTGCAAGAATGGCAAAGTGACCGTCACAAACTACTCTGAGTTTGATGACATGTTTGCTTGCGAGCCTTCCCTGGCCATAGCGTGCGTCATATGTCTCCCATGCTGTCTATTGGCGTTTCCCTGTTACAGAGTAAGTGTGAACTGTTCTTACATGGACATGTTAGCAGAGGAGTTGTGCGGAGTTGGCACAGGGTCTGGTAGATTCGTATGCAAAGAGGCGAGGGTCTGGGAAATCTGTCGCATGCCAGAGAGAGAGAGCTGATCAGAGTTTTATCATTGATACTGTGCTCAGCTACAGGCCAGAGTGCAGTGCAGCATTAACTGGGGTGCTGTGTCACGCTGTGTCCGAGTGGCATGAAAATTCACCCCGACAGAAATGCTCACAGTGATTCCAACTGGAGTTTCAGTGCGTCATCACCGGCAAAGAATACACGGGCTACTAGGAAGTTTATTAAGTGGACTCATGCATTCGCTTGGCGCACATGCAAAGACTAAGCATCCAAATAGAAATTGGTGGCATGTGGTCGGCACACCTTGAGCCAAATGGCCATGAAGCTGTGTACACACATGAGGCGAGTTCTCAACAAAGGACTCGCCTTGCTACGTGTATTTAGAAAAACAAGCCCTCTCCTGTTCACGCTCGGAGCTTATATCTTGGCAAAGTTCTGGAGCGGTGGCGTCCCTCGGGGCATAACTTGCATTTAGGAAATACAGAGTGCTGATACCACTCAGGAACAGTGTTCCAAAATGGAACTCCAAATACTGCTTCCCCACTCCAACGTCTCCTCAGTCTGCACGGTAGTCAGGACCTAGATGGACTGAAGAATTTGCCAACAGTTCGTGTTGTGAAATGTTGTGTACTGTTTAAACTAGTTAGGCTTTGGGGTTTGGGTGGATGGTAACCAGATGTGAAGTGGAAGCACCCAAATGTGGCTGTAGCCATGGCAACAGTTTTAGTTTTGGGACATTCCATGCATTAGGGGTCCACTTTTTTTGTGTCCCTGTTATTATGACACATGATTTTGTCAGTTTAGAACAATTCTCTAATTTTCACGAGTGATGAATTGATGCAAATTACCTACCAAACTAATAGAAATAGTTTGAAATCCATTTCAGTAATATTTCCATGTCAAATTACACAGGTCAGGTGTAACAGGGACACAAAAATGTCACAATTTGGACTCCAAATTTATCAAATGACTCTTTTTGATTTTTTTTTCTCCATTATTGTTTGTAGCTTTTATAAGTGGTTCTTTAGGCTTAGGTAATCAGCAAAATTCAGCAAAATTCCATCGTTAAACCTTGGTTAGTTTTGACTGGTACTCAATGAGCCTATTTGCATTCCATTAATCTCTCACCAAAAAGAAATTTAAAACTGACGCCATGATATGAGAGCCAGTGCATTGTGTGCACACGCTGGTTTCACGTACTCAATAGCTGCATGCAACTGACTAATGCATGCAACCAATTTTCAGCAGAATGGGTACAGACTTGTAACTCTGAGAGTTACGTGTCCGAATCTGTAAGCCTAGTGGAAATGACGACAAAGCGACTCTTAATTCAGCGTTCTTTGCATTTTGAAGGTGATTGCTCTCTGCAAGAAAAGAACACTCACTCTGTTAAGAACATGACTTGGACTGTTTCTCCTTCACTAGATCCATCGAGCCATCAAGGTGGAGGACTTTGGTGGCAAGGTCAATGGAATCAAGGCCACCTACTGGAATGCCAACGCACAACTACAGGGCATGGAAAGCGTTATCACTCATGTCCTGGCACTGATTGCTCAAGACAATGCTGCCCAAGCTAGGACAGTGGATATGCCACCGTCGTATGGTATGCACCAATCTTATCAAGCCCTTTTAAAAAGTCAGGGAAAAGGTTGCCTTTCACAAAAAAAAAATTTCAAGTCAGAAATGTTGAATATATTATAGTTTTTGTGTAGTTTTAGAAATTTTGTTGGGCAGAATATAAATTCGTATAATGTAGACGCAGTTACTGCCTGTTCCATTACAGATGCTGCGGTTGGAGATCCTGTGGTTGGTGGGGGCCAACAACGAACAAGTCATCTGGGAGGAATCCAGCAACCAGTAGGCCAGCCTGTAGTGCAGCAGCCAGGGTATGCCCAGCCCATGGGCCAGCAGCCAGCCTACACTCATTCCATGGGCCAGCAGCCAGCCTACACTCATTCCATGGGCCAGCAGCCAGCTTACACCCAGCCCATGGGCCAGCAGCCAGGTTACACCCAGCCCATGGGCCAGCAGCCTCCATGGGTGTAAATTTACTGTGACAAGCATGAAGAGATTATGAGAAAAGCCACTGAATAGTCTCACTCTTGTTTCATTTCCTTTTTCACTGAATTTCTTTGTTTAGTTATCCTATTGATAGAGCATCAAAGTTGGCCTTATGTGGTCCTTTCTTTTGGCAAAAGTACCGGTATATATGGGGATCACTATGCCCTTTGGATCACCCAGTTCCCATCTTGAGAGGATTAATGGCATGGCAACCTACGTACTTGCCTGCAGCACGTGGACCAGGAGCCAGACAACAGCCATAGATCAGCAACCTGCCCATGGGCCAGCAGCTTCTAGCTTTTACACCCAGCCCATGGGCCAGCAGCTTCTAGCTTTTACACCCAGCCCATGGGCCAGCAGCTTCTAGCTTTTACACCCAGCCCATGGGCCAGCAGCTTCTAGCTTTTACACCCAGCCCATGGGCCAGCAGCTTCTAGCTTTTACACCCAGCCCATGGGCCAGCAGCTTCTAGCTTTTACACCCAGCCCATGGGCCAGCAGCTACTAACTTTTACACCCAGCCCATGGGCCAGCAGCTTCTAGCTTTTACACCCAGCCCATGGGCCAGCAGCTACTAGCTTTTACACCCAGCCCATGGGCCAGCAGCTTCTAGCTTTTACACCCAGTCCACGAGTCAGCAGCCAGCTACACCCAGTCCATAGTTTGGCAGCCTGGCTATCCCTGGTTTGTAGTACAGCACCCAGTTACCGACAGCATTTCTACATGTACATGTAGTTCTGCCTTTGTAGATTGTCAAACTTTGAATTCTTGCATTGTTAATACCTGAACCTTTATACCATGTCTTGGTACGTCATGAAACCTTGCCATGTTCACTCCAGTCATAAAATGACAATGTAAACCAGTGTATTAAAAAAAAATTGTGATGTGTCGTCATTAGTTGTAGTGAGTTTAACTTTAGCTAGGTAATTTTGTCGCCAAAGTCCTTGTTTGCCCGGTAAAACAGATTTAAATTCTTCTGTAGCCGAAGTGGACTTCATTTCTTTCCTGCCAAAATTGGGAGCGCGTCATATTCCCTGTCTGGCATGCAGTTGACAGCACAGTATGGAAGTTTGGCTGGGTTTGTGCATGAAATGCAAACAGATGGCTGAGACGTAGATTATATGTATCTTCACATTAATGAAAATGTTGTCATTTCACAGAAAGTAAATTTTGCCATATCTAAATTTGGTATCCAGCAAATAGTTTTCTATCTTGTTACTACCAGACGTTTTCTGGTACCTTCTCTTTTCATTCTGCCAGAAAAGAAAAAAATGGCTTGGTACAACTGTAAATACATGTATTTCTCTTAATAGAATAGTAAGAATTTCTGATGACTCGGTTGGTTTATACAACAGCAAATTAGAGCATTACGCATGGAGAGCCCAAATGCAGGTTAGCCGAACTTATCTTCTTTGGGCCTGTTTGTTTTACACAGATCTGGATCAGTGATCCTTACACTGGTTCCCACCATTCATTACGCGAGTTTTGGTGTCTGTACACCACCAACAGATCACTGATCTTGATCCTGATCCGTGTAAAACGAACACAGCTGAAGTAATAGGAATTCCTCTTGGATTGGTCATGTAACTAAGGAGGCTAAAAGTTAGATGTGCCAGACCTTCATTTCATCAGAAGTGTAAGGACAGGGAACCAGGCTGTAATGTTTGAACCATTTCATGCTTGAGTATACCGTAGGCAGATTATGTGTATAATACTAAAATATTTTGACTTTTAATGTTTATAATGTTAACACGGTACTGCATCTCATTCAAGAGAAGTGTTTTTATTAGTGATAAATGGGTAGTTTTGTTAATTTTGTCATTGCTACTAATTTTTCACTCCCTCACTTTTTCTTTGAAAGTATTTTCTGCCCAGTATGAATGATTCTTCCGCCCACGTGTTTGCAACCATACCAAGCTTTTTGCATTAAGGGTGCAACCTGGATAGGAATCGAAGTGCATACTTGCAGTCTTCCAAAACAAAGTCCTGCATACAATAGATGGGTCACATCATTTCTCTCCCAGTCCAAACTATCATGTGATGGAAGATGTGTAAGAAGATGTGGGTTGAACCCAAGGACTGACGCACTTGTTGCCCGTTTGAAATAAAATGACGTCCAGAAAAGCCGGTGGGTTTTGGGCAGGAGAAGCATTTGTATCCAAAAAGTAAAATTTGATGAATCAAGATAAAATAGAAAAAAAGAGCAATGAAATGTTTCAGAAAGATGATTACACTTGTTAGGGGTACTCTTTAAGTGGTGTGTTTGAATTTCTCTTAACATATACCCAATAACGTGCCACATCTCAAAGATTTCCTCCTGGAAAAGGTCACTGGAAATCTTGAAGCAGTCGTATGTAAATACATGTACATGTATAATATTAAAGGGGTGACTTTAGTGTACTTGTGAAGAATCATACATTACATTGGTAAAAGCAAGTCTATCTCGAGCCAAATTGGCTCATCAGGCCGATGTTTATCTCCAGTTTCCTTGGCATGAAACGACTGAGAATATTTCTATTTCCCACCCCTGGATGGGATGCCAGTCCATGGCAGGTTGCTTCCTCAGCTAATGTTGGTACCCATTTATACTCCTGGGTGGAGAGAGGCAAGCAGGGGTGAAGAGGCTTGCCAAGGGCCACAACATACTGCCACCAGCTGGATTCGAACCTCCAATCCTATGATTGGAAGCCACAAACCCCAACCACTTGGCCACATGCCCCCCTTTACACTGGTACATTAAATTGGTACATTACATTAATTGTATTGTGTATTTTAATTCCTTAGTAGAACCCCATTTTCTATTTTTTTTTCATGGCTTTAGAGTAAAAAATATATATTTTTTGAATGCACTAACTCTTGGCTGTGATTTTTCTTTTCCAAATATGGTTCCTTTCCTTTCAGAAGGGCATGCAGCGAACCTGTCAGAGATGTTGCTGTTGGGGGTGGGGCAGTGAATTCCTGTGGAGCATGCATAGACTAAGGAAACTGGTTGGGGGTTTTGGGGGAGTGACGAAGGGTAGAGGGCACAGCCTGTTCTCTTACACATGCCATCTGCCCCCTGGTGGGACCAAGAGAGGGCACAGTTTTCCTAGCAATGGAGGCTTCTTTGGTGGGTACGCGCTTTGCTGGATCATGAACTACAATGAAATACGCGCATAACAGTTGCATGGCTACTAACAAAATGAACACTCCCCACAAACACGGCTCTTAGCAAACTTGACACAGCCAGAAACTGGATTTCTGAGATTACGGACATAAAAAAAAATCATTTATTTCAACTATATTACACAACCTAGACTTTCAAACAAAATCAGTTCAAATTTCACTCTTTTCTGTGTAAATATAGCCCTTTTTTTCGCATTTGTGTTTTGCTTATTTTTTTCACAACATTTACACATGAAAAGGGATGCAACCTGCTATCATACATTTTGCATGACATCAGGTGGTCATTCAACAGCAAAGGATAAAATTAAATAGTTACATCTTATCAATACATATGCATATAAAATTTACATAATGAGCTCTAAGCCCACCACCAATCAAATACTGTAGCAAGTTCTGAATGATGAATATTCACTGATACAGAACAATCCACTCAAAACAAATGCCTCCTATGCATTTCTGTCTAAGATCAAATATTGTCATACTGAGAGATTCCTCACATTTCATCGTTGCTTTTAATGAAAGAAAAATTATATACATTAAAAAAATTACGCGTGCATTCCGTGAAGTTTCTTTTCGGATTTTCACCATTAAACTGCATGCTAAAATGTTTTCATTTTTATACAAGTGGAGAAATGACTCCTTAATTATGTACACATGGCACTGACTGCTGTTTTTTTAACCCACAAAGAATCCACCAGAATATCCACACCAGTCTTATTATAGTCAACCCCTTATTTTCACATGAAGTTCTTACAAAAATATCAAGTTTAGGTGAGTTTGGCAGATGGGATTCTGTCAAGACAGTGGACAAAAGGTGGATGATTCACTGCCGGGTTTCTGTGTCAGAAGGCCTCATAATGCACACCTCCACTAGCTAAAAAGCTCCCATATTCACTCTACAGACAAATCAACATCGACTGATGGTCACAAACCTTTTGAGAGCCCATTTACACATGTAAGCTGTAAAAGAAGCCCCTTGGTAAGAACACAGACCACCGTGGCTTCCTAAGGGACTGTTTATACTGAGAGCGAACAAATTAAACGGTAGGGTGACAAACTACTAGGGACTTGAGCAATTTCTCCATACCGTAATGGGACTGTCCATTCCAACTTATCAGTGGTCTTGGGTATGATGGCTAGACTGGCTAGCTGGGTTGAGTGCTTCCCATCATGCCTTGGATTCTTCTGAGGTGCTACTGTTACTGTGGTGATGTCATTAACATAATGATTTGCACACAGGACACGTTTCCATCTTGCAAGTGCATGCAGATGTCGCGAGGCATACCCTTTTCTGTTGCAGGGTTTCTATCACTACTCGTCCGTGGACATGGGCTGTCAGGGGACAGAAGGAGTTGGCTTGAAAATATGACCCTCTTGAGAAAGCAGGAAAGGAAGAGGATCAGACAGAAAAGATAATTGCTTATCACAAAAAAAAGGTCACCACAATTTTCCAGTGCCAAGAAATGTGGTGACCATCAGCTTGGCTTTGGGAAAACGGTCATATTTCTGCTTCAGGATAAAAAATGAACAGAATTGTCAAGTGATATTACTAAATGGTGAAACAGAATTACTGACAAACCAAAACACTGCTGTCCATCAAAAATGAAGCCTAATGTATCTTGGGCAACACGGCATACACCTTTTCTGATTTTCCCCCCTAATTTTGCTGAGGGCAATTTTAAATAACTGGGTATGTGAAGTAGCAACTCAGTAAAATAGTTTATATTCTATGGTTATTTACATCTGAAGCTGAGAATAAAATCACAAAGAGACAAGTCTAATATACGGTGTGAAAGTTAACATTGCCCAGCGGCATTGGAGCCAACTAGATAGAATTGCAGGTCATGATTTGAAGGTTTACAGTCAAGAGTAAATACAATGAATACCGGATGGTACCTGGAGGCTTACATAAAACAGGGAAAAACACTTGATTAAACACGGAGGTACCTAACCTACTGAACATTACTGACAGAGGGTGGGTGGGGCAGATATTGAGGATGGGGGTGGGCCGCTTAGCTATTTTCATCACTTTCATCACACTCCGGAGACAATTCCAACAGCCGACTCGGACTTCTGTAAAAGTGCAGAGATTTAAAATAAACTATTTCCAAATGCATAAAATACATTACAAAAAAACTTTTCTAAATCTTTTTGGTGAAATCTCAAAACCTCAGGACTTCCATTCAACCACTGAGCTCTCATCTTTTCCGAGTTGCACGGTTGGTGTGCCTTGTTTCCTTTTCTCGGTGCCAAAAACCCTTATAGCCTGATTTTCAGCTAACCGGATATTGCCCCTTTGAGTTCCCTTTCTAGTCCCATGCAGAAGAGTCAAACAAACCTCAAGGAATTAAAATGTTGAAATAGATATTTACAAAATCTGGGCATGCGGAGTTCATCATACAAAATGCCAAAAAAAAAAAGACAAAGAAAAAACTTCACCTAAGCCCCTTGACTCCAACACTACACCATAAATAAGGAGACAGTGGTTCAACAGTGCGGTCCAAAATGCATCAACTTCAAATTTTCCAGGACTCCCGGTTGGACCGGGTGGGGAGGGGGAAAGATTGATCTCATGGATCACTCCTCAACAGAACAGCCCCGGTACAAATTTTTTTTTACACCGCAATTCTTGTTTAACAAGCCGATTCCAGAAAATCCATTTTTTTTCTGTTAAAGGAAAAAGCTTATCACGTCCCCAAAAAATTCTCGACAAATCACACACAAGAAAGAAATAAACCTGCGTATCGCATTTCATCATTACAATTTGGATTCACTTTACGAACCAGTTAGTGTTTCTTGTCAACATGTTGGCCTACTCTGGAAACGGAGGGGAGCGGTCAGTAAGTCAGAGGCAGGCGAGAAAAGGCAACAACTTTATGGTGCAGGTAACACGCACGGCTGTTGACGGACTGGCTAATCTTTACTTGAACTGGGACAAAGGCTTCAACATTAAAAGACAGAATTCTAGGCCTACATTCAGTGTGTCGGAGGATAAATGCCAACACAACTAGGTTAAAGAGCCATTGGCAGATTCCATTCACAAGTGTGGGTGCTCACAAAATGAATCTTACAGTGGGTCTCACAGAAAGAACAAAGATTTCCAAACGAGACATCGGTGACAGTAAAAGGTGCACTATTGACTACATTCAACAATCCACTACGACAAATTAACGTCACAGCCTGCAAAGACACAGACTGCTCCCAATTGTTTTGGGACTATGACAGGTGACACAAATCTCACATTAAAGCTGCAAGAGAAACTTCTTGATTGAGGAGAGAGCACACACAAAAAAAGCCACTTTCGTCGTGCAACTTAACGGTTGGCAGAGACAAAATTAAGCTAATTACAGCAGAAAAACATTGTGTTAGCTTTAAACGTATCTTATGGTCTAGAAAGGCTAATGCTTTCTCATACATGTGCATTTTCCATTGTTACATCAAGCCAATCTTAACTGTGATACTGGCACGTTCGTAGTTTCGCTCATTCATTTCCCTGGTCTCTCAGAAATCAACAGAGGCTCTGCTCACAGAAAACTGTGTGCTTAGCATGAACGTAGGCTGAGCTAAAAATTCCTAAATTGGAAAGAAATCATCTTTTGGTCTATGTCTCGCAGACTTAAGAGGGAAATATGATATCATGAAAAGTTACCGAGCGTTTAACGTCTTCACAAGTCTCGTGCTGAAAACGTGAAAATTCATTTGACATCACCGAAATCAAAACGACTAGAGACAGTAAGTAATATCGAATCTGAAAAGAAAGGGGAGGGGTCACAGGTCCGTCAGGTGACAACCAATGTGAACGTGACCTGTCAATTCTGATTGACATCAGTGCCTCTATCTATCGTTACATATTGACGACCTGATTGGAGAAGGTGCATGGTAGGGAGGGCACTTATTCTTGGCCAAATCCTTCTGTTTCTTCGATGGCAAACTGAAGCTTCTCTAGGAGTTGTTCGTAGCTCTTGTACGGTGGCAGATCCAGCCGGTTGAAGCTGTGTGATAGGTTAAAAGAGAGGCAGGGGTGAAAGTTTGGAAGACTTCATGCCACATGTGACAGCGCTTTACAAGCTGGGATTTCTTGTGTCCGTAACGAGGGGAAACGTTCTAATGCATCCCAGTATCAGGTCATGCCTATACTCGTTTCCACGCTTGAGTAATTCCTGTTGAGTTTGTACACAAATAGGCACTTGAACAAGTCTCAGGAAGTTCAGCGTGTGTGGAGCCCTCAAATGGCCCATTGACCACAGCAGATGCAATAAGAATTGTTGCCCAAATCTTCCACAAACAACCACTAAGGGCTAGCATTTGTAAAGTCCAACTTTTTTAAAGAACTCCGGTTCTTGTACTTTTTTTTTTTAACTCTGTATTTTCAGCCAAACAATATTACCCCACCTAGAACAAGTCTGTCATGGACAAATAAAGTTGACAAATGGTTAAGAAAAAGTCCCTAGTTTCCAAGAGATCGCTAAACATACAACTACACAGAAACAGAGAATAGAACAAATTGTAGGAACACAACGAGACTAGATCTCTGCAAGACATTTTGGTTTCTTGAATGCAGGGGACAGCAAGGGTTTGATTAGGTCTTAGGATTGATTCTTGGGTTTGACATTTCCCGAGTGGGTGTGAAACTGAACCTCAGGACACAGAGGGCTGGCCAGGGTAATGTTGCATTTCCATCTTATCCCTACCATGTGTGGCTGCGAGGAAGCCAAGTCTCCTTGCCGACTTTCTCCAAACAGAACTTCTGCGGGCCGTTACTCCCTGGCCATTGAAACAAAGGGACGGCAATTACTGAATGCTTGTTATCCTGAGAGATTAATCTCAGTCCAATTTATATACACATACATATCACTTCAGCACCTTAAAAGGAATTCATGTTATGTTAGCAAAGGCAGAACACATCACAGAAACATTCTTTTAATTAACAAAAAAAGGCAATGCCGAAAATGGGGGTTGATGCAAGTCTGCTTCGAAGTAACCAGTCAACACTTTTGGTGACTATTATTTCACCACAGTTTTGACACACTGTAAACACTTTCACAACACAGCCAACATATTAACATGCAGGGATGGGGACAGTTTTGACACACTGTAAACACTTTCACAACACAACCAACATATTGACATGCAGGGATGGGGACAGTTTTGACACACTGTAAACACTTTCACAACACAGCCAACATATTGACATGCGGGGATGGGGACAGTTTTGACACACTGTAAACACTTTCACAACACAGCCAACATATTGACATGCAGGGATGGGGACAGTTTTGACACACTGTAAACACTTTCACTACACAATCGATATATTGATATGTGGGGATGGACGCAGGAGTTTCCACAACCATGGGAACCCCGGAGGGGTAACCGGAGAACGCAGCCACGCCAGGGAGCTGCAGACTCACCCATGAGCTCAGCAAACCCACCGACCGGCAGACGGCAAGTGCCGGTGACAAACTGCAGCAGCCGGGCCCGCTTCTCGTTGTCCATCTCCCGCACGGCGCGCCAGAACCACTGCACCTGTTTGCTCTCTCGCGTGTAGTGGCGGTAGATGGTGTTGCGGTACCAGTCCTCCACGTCAAACTCCTGCATGCCACATAGCATCAACTGGATGACGGCAGGACAAAAAAAAAATCAAATTAGAGCGAAGTGCGATTGGCCAGCAAATCAAATATTTCAGACTAAACTTCATCTGTCTGAAAGAAAGAACGGCCAACTCTGCAGATAACTTGGACTTCAGTACAACTTATCATAACCCTCTTTTATGGGCTGCCAAATTATTGAAATGAGAACAGCAAACCCATGGAACAAAAATCTCTCAAATTTACAGTTGTAAATATTTGCATAACTCATAGTTTAATATAACTTTTCTTTATACACTCTCTGTTGAGTACCTAAGTGTGATTTTATGTTGAACCAGGTAGTGCAGTGCAAACAAATGGCATAAACGCATGTGACGGTCCACAAACTGGTTCTCGCACTAATGCCTTTTACACAAGTAATTATACTTTTCAAGCTCCCCTGAAGTGCTGAATGGGTCAGATTCTAACAGAGTAAAAAACCTGGCATGATCCCACAAAATTTAGCGACAGGGAAATTATCCTGTTGGAAGTTGCCCAATCATGTCTGGTCTTATAAACTTTTGTAAGTTCCAGACTTCAATTTGAATTTTCAATTTCCAAACATTCTCAGCCTCGTTAGACTGCAGACTTTTTGTTTCAGTGCTAAATCCAAACATTCTGACAACATGCAACCAACAGTTGAACTTGCACTCCCCCCCCATGCGCCAATCGATACTGCCCCAGTAACCTGACATACCTCCAGTTCCCTCTCGTCAAAGTACTGCAGCCACTGCAGGGGCACTACCTCGTTGAACCCATCCAGGAACGATTTAGTCTGCTCCCCGATGCCTCGCGTGAATCGCCACTCCGTCATCAGACTATAACATACCAAGAAACAGGAGGTCAGGTTGATAGTAATTCAGCCATCGACAGAGCTGGGATGCACTTTGCAGTAAATTCCCTACTCTTTATTCACTTCAATTTCGGTTCTTTTCAAATAGCAAGCATGATGATGAAACAGTTGGCTACTGGTAAAAGAATTTCCAGATAATCTGTACATCAAACCCAATCTAACACGAGCTACAAATTTCCAAAGCCACTTTTTGAGATAAAGACAATTCAGAGCATACATTGTGTACATCAAAGGGAACCTTCAACATGTTTCACTCACATCACGCCCACCCACATCATACCCACCCACATCACGCCCACCCACATCAAGCCCACCCACATCATGCCCCCCCACATCATGCCCACCCACAACATGCCCACCCACATCAAGCCCACCCACATCATGCCCCCCCACATCATGCCCACCCACAACATGCCCACCCACATCATGCCCCCCCACATCATGTCCACCCACATCAAGCCCACCCACATCATGCCCCCCCACATCATGCCCACCCACATCATGCCCACCCACATCAAGCCCACCCACATCATGCCCACCCACATCATGCCCACCCACATCAAGCCCACCCACATCATGCCCCCCCACATCACGCCCACCCACATCATGCCAACCCACATCATGCCATTTTCAAGAGAATGCCCAACTAAGTGGTGATTCATAACAAAGAGCTCACTTCGCACCATTTTAAGACAAACAAAATAACTAATCATATGCTCATCAGACTCATTTTGTAAGATCCGCTCACGTATTTCTTACTAAAATTTCAGAATTGTTGAGGTCTCTAATAGGTCAGGTCTTTGGTACACCCGCCTACTCACTTGATGTATTCTTCTTTGTTCTCATCGGTGACCATAATGTTGCTTCCGTTCTCCTTGAGTTCTACCGTCTCCAGCTTGCCCAGAACCTCAAAGTCAGCATTGAAGGTGATACCTAGATCACACTCGTCAATCTCATTCTCCCTGAAGTAGAGAATTTCAAATCAGGCAAGAATGTCAAACAATTGAAATGTCCCCATAGACAAGTTGACTTTCTAATGCAAGTGCCCTTTGCAAATGAGAACTTGCCTTGCCCCTCCAAGATCGAAACTGCTGCCCTGTGAACAGTTTGATATAATGAAGACAGAGAAAAAATTAGCCAGCCCCCAAACAACCAAAACATCTTCTTCAAGTTAAAATGTGCCAATACAACGCTGAGTTTTTGCTTGGTTGTCCTTGTTTTTGCATTCCCCCTATCGGAAAGCCAATCTGCGTCATATTTTTTCCACTGCTGAACCAACACGAATGAAACGGAGGCCGTGTCCACAATGGGCCCAGCGAGCCACGACGCTTGCCAGCACATGCCTGAATATTTGAAACTCACAAAGACCTAGACATGGCTCAGGACACCAGCGGCCGACTTACTTGAGCCAGCACAGCGAGTTGTAGAACTCGGGGTCGATGCTCTCGAGATCCTTCAGGGTCAGCTGCCGGTTGAGCATGCGCTTGTAGAAGGGCATGGTGAAGCCGCTGTAGATGAACTTGCCGTGGTACAATGCCTAGGAGGCAAGGGGTGTGTTTGCCAAACGTACATCAAGTTGCTCGATGTTTACTTATTAAAAAATTTAATGTTTTAAGAGAGTAATCCACTTCAGAGGAGCCCTCCAATCAACCCTAACAGTCCCAAGTCCTCCAGTTAAAGTTACATTTTTGACCAACCCTTAAGTATTCATCATGAAAATTGCATGTAAATATAAAATACAACCAAAAAACACAATAACCACTCAGATGTTTAAATAATTAAACATTCCGTAGGGACACCACACTGATTAGTGATATGGGATGTGATTTCGACAGCAAAGACAAAACCCGCCATCCCAACTGCATCAAATCCTACAAAACTCCAACAAGATAACTGAAGTAGGGCAGACAGTACACAGCATTACGTGAAGCACGGCGTATTTACCATTGCAATGAACCTGCCGACAAAGCGGAAGTAAGCCAGATGGTCGGGGTTGACCGAGGAGGCCGGATTAATCTGTAGCGAGTAGTTGCTCTTGTTGGCGTACTCAAACAGGCAGTACATGGGGTTGAGAACCTCGTGGGATAACATGAAGAACCATTCCCTGTGGGGGGGAGGGGAGGGGAACGAGAAGGGGCACAGGTTGAATGACTACCACACTGCTTATCAGCATGATGTTGCACATGAAGGACTAAACTATCAACAATACATGAGTGTGCACGGATTCTCCAGATCTTTCAGAAATGTGCCTTTTTTGAGAAATATTCATTGGCTTTGAGAATTCATAAGCCATTCAGAAAAGAGACACTGGTTTGTTAAACAGAAGCTAGCTTTTTGAAGGGCAACCCGGCTCTCAGAAACTTTCACAGACTTCCAGATACAAGCTAATGTTTTGACTTGTACCATCAACCCAGCAGTGCCCGTCTTTCTGTTGCACCTGTGAAAACAGCAGCTTTCAGAAACCTGGGCGTAACTTGAGAAATGAATGCAAACCTTCAAAAATGAATGGACCGACAGAAAACGTTAAAAACAATTTTTTTGGGGGGGCGGGGGGAAAATGAAGCCTACCTTGCTACTCCTCCGTAGTCTAGACCTTCCTCTCCTCTGAATATAATAAACAGCCTCCTCCGAAGATCAAATGCCTGATGCCTCATTATCTGAGAAGAGGCAACATCAAAGGAAAGAAAAAGAAAAAGTCAAGTCTGATTTTCACCATGCTGCAAACCATACTTGAACTGTCTTAGGCAAGGTTATGAAGTTTGATTGGGATCTTCCTCGGGACTCACTTGATGGAAAGAGTCTTCAAAGAGTGTGTTTCTGGAGACGTTTATCTTGACATGGCTGGGCAAGGCGTTGATTTGGCACAGGTAGCGGAACTGGCCCAGTTTCCACCGGAAGCTGCGTTCGTAGGCCACGGGCACGCCGTACGCCCCCTTGGGTCTATGGAGAAAGGCACAAAAAAAACAATGTCGTCAGCACACCAGCAAAATGTCAATGAAGATGCCAGCAACAAATGCCAGTAATGGTCTCAAAAGGATTTCCATCATCACTTGTGGTCTTGTTTGTTCGGAATTTTTTTTCTGCTTGTTAGATCTTCAAAAGGTTAACTCTCTGGTTTTTAGGATCTATTCTATACAAACGTTATTCTGAGCTGTTCAGACTGCAAGGTCTCTTGGGCCACGTACTCACCCTTTGGCTGCATTTGGTCGTGGGTCATTGAAGGTCGTTGTCTTGTTGGTGTGATCAACAAAGTACCTGACGCCCTCCTTGGTGTATCGGATCTCCCAGTTGTCTGGTAGGGGGTCTTCCTGCATGTTGGCACTGCGTAGAGAGGAATCCATGGTTAGGGGCAAGACGTGTCCAGATTGGTTGTGGTGAACTATGAAGCTATCATCATTAGATCACTTGGTGCAAAGTGGCAACCAGGGAAGGATCGCCAGTGTCAAAGAAAAGTGCATTATCAATTCGAACTCCCTTGGCAACTTTGCCAAAAACCATCTAAAATCTTCTTTTGTGATTGAATCCAGTGGCACGCTCTTTTTGACTCAAGACAGGTGCAGTTAACTGGTCTGAACCTTATGTAATCATGCAACAACCTTCAAAATCTCCTCGTGGATGTTAAAAGAATCTTGGAGGGTTAGGGTTAAGTCCTCATTTCACAACAACACCTCCTCCTGCATTTCGTTTTCCGTTTTAAACAATTTTTAATCACAAATGCATTACAATAGCAAATGTTGCTGAGAAGCCAATCAAATAATCAAACTCTTACTGAGTTTGTACACAAGTAACAAACCAAGGACAGCTTGCCATCCGAGGACCTAATGTCCTCACTTGTAATCCTGCACACACACAAGTAGACACTGAGGACACCCTCTCACCCTTGCGTTCTCGGATCCTCCCACTGCGTGGTCTTGTTTTCATGATTCACAAAATAGACTCGGTTATGCTGGTCGGTTCTCTTTTCTGTGCAAGACAGACAATATGAAGCAGGTTAACTGTAGTCGACGAAGCCAGTCAATATGCAAACCCTTCTAATGGACGTTGACACAGGCATTGCTTAGTCCCCTTTTTACATCAAAAGTTAGGGGCCCAACTCATGATTTGGCTAGACGAAATTACAAAATACAGCAGTTGCAAATCAACAGACAACTACAGAACAACGCGCGAAAGAGGAAATAAATGAGTGATAATCACACTGGTGCTTACCCCATCCTACAGGTAGAGGGCCTAGAGGGTCATTGGGCTCCACACCGCTTCCCGACTGCAGAGAGAAGGAAATTACAATTGCAACTGATATAAAAACAAGCAGAATCTTAACTTCACTGTCAATCCATCACGGTGATAAGGCTGGCTATTACAGCATTGGATGTATCTGTCTGTGTCAAAGGTCAACCGACACTTGGCCAGATGATAAGTAGTGCATATTTTTGCTCAATGTGTGCACACATATGAAGTGAAGACTATAAAAGGTCACTCCTTGATAATGACCTAGTCTTTCTTGTTCAGCCATGGAGCTTATTCAGCATTATGCACCTCTTGCTGGCTTTTACTCCCGGTTGGCTGAACAAAACGGTCACGTGGGGTTCACTACAATAGGCTGGTATAGGTAACCTACGTTAGCATGAATTAGACAAGTGTGGAGACATAATGTGTGAATAATTTCTTAAGAAAAGCGCCCCACTAGGTACTATATTTCAAACTTTTTATCAGTTACAATGCCCTCAATTATAGAACCCTGAAAAGTTTCTCTTTTTATTAGAGATTTTAGACAGAGGTGCGATATAAAACACATTTAGTGCAATAGGTCCCATTAATTACAAGTGTCCCATTTCCCTCATCATTCCGGTCACTAACTTACCCTCAGGTACACAGATGTGCACCACTGACCTAAATGCCAGTCCATATGAATGCATACACTCAGGAATGCTACAGTCTGGTAGCTGTTGCCATTTCCCACAGACACGTGAATAAATCCTGGCCGTAGCCAAAGCCACTGTCTAAAGGCTGTAGCCATTTCCCATAGACACCTGTATTAACCATAACCCCCTTGGCTCCTGCACTAGAAAGCATACTAAACCTCACAAAATCCAACAGGTTCATGCACTTGTCTATGTACTTGTACATGCAGGTTACTGTACCAAACCTGATAAACTCCAACAGAATGAGCCCGTTGGAGTTTGAGTGATATGGTATGGATGGGTCTGTGCAGTATAGAATGACTTGCACTGAACAGAACCAAACCTGACAAAACCAAGCACAGTCCTACAATTGGTACAGCAAGCCAGACACTGTACACAATGAACCCTGTGTGTCCCAACTCACACAGAATCAAACACCATCTCCCTGGGCCTTTCATCAGGTACGGAACCAAACCTGCCAAAAACCTCACAAAAACCTGCTGTTGGGAGTATGGCAGGTGTGGGGGTAGTCAGGGTTAAATCCCATCCAAAGCTGAGCCATTCAGGCACAGTCGAACACTGACCGGTAGGAACAGCCTCTGTTGCAGTTGTTGCATAGTGGTGTTCTGCAGGTGGTTATGCTGGCGCTGCCACTGCTGGAATGTGCGTAGTGAGTCCACGGTGGGCCGCTGCCAGGTTGTGGTGCGTGTGTTGTGGTCCACGTAGTAGATCCTGCCCTGGGGATCTCTCCGTCGCTCCCACCTACGATGATACCAAAGAGGAGATACGCATTAGCATCCTTGAGGTATCTGTTGGTGTATAGTTTCCTGAACTTGGCTGACGATCATGTCCCTAAAGCTTACTGTCGAGGTTCCACTCTGTGCCGCAGCTGGGGTGCACGCTGCTGCAACTACTAAATCTTCTGACAAGCAAATGAGCATCCCCTGCTACTGGTTGATGCACCCTCCACATTCCTTCATTTGGGGGTCTCCATCAATTAACTACAACACATCCTCCAATGTACGTATACTCTACATGGGACTTCCTACAACCTGATTTATCAAACTGATGTTTGGCACCGCACCGTAAGACATACTGTGAGTCCAAGCTCGAGAAAAAAGCTGAAACAGAAGGCGGGGAATTCAATATCAGGTAATATCTTATACGTTGCACTTGCCGAGGTCAATCTGTCCACGCAAGGCATATTGCACCCTTAGCAAATTTCTGCACAACGCAGACTTAGGGAGCTTGACCCCTGGACAGTAGACTTACCCCTGTGGTAGGGGCTGTGGTCTCTCCCATGTTGTTGTCTGTGTGTTGTGGTCCACGTAGTACGGCCTGCCATGCTGGTCCAGCCTCATCTCCCAACTAAAGGGGAGAAAAAAAAGAGCAAGAAAGCACAAAGAATGAATTCCAAGAAATGTTGAAGAAAAAAGCCTTTTCAGGGTAACGCTTTTGTGCAACCACTAGGATTCCCTCAAATACATGTAAAAGCCAGAGTATTGTTTATCAGGTCTGGTGTCTGAAACTGCATTCTTACTGCAACATTTCAGTGTAAATGCTGGACGAGAAAAGAGACACAGTCAACAAGAATAAGTTAACTTTTGGAAAAAAAAAAACTCCTTACAAAACAGCGAGGTCAAAAAATCCTACCCGACAGGCAATTATATATATTTACTTTTTTATGAGTAGTCAAAAATTGACCAATCACAGGAAGACAAATTGCTCATTAATATGTATAAGGTGGCAAAAAAAAGAAGGCTACTTTACCCTGCAGGGAGTGGCTGGCTATTGATGTCATTATGAGCAGCTCCGGCTGGGGGTAGACCTGTGGGTGGGGGCATCTGGGCTGGTTGGTTGCCGGGGGGTGTGGCACGGGCTCCTCCAGCCGCTGGTGTCTGCCGTGATGTGCTGTTGCCCTGGGAGACTTGGTTTCCCCGCTCTGGAGAGGGAGGTAACAGCCAAGAAGTGGGGATATTTATTTTTTTTCCATTCAATGAAGGAAGTGAAGAACACTTGTGAGAAAAAGTGATTCTAATGAATTAGATTCCTTCATATAAGTTGGGGAGACTATGGCTGTCTACAGGCTGGTTCACACTTTAAACAAATGCAAAAAAAGGAGTGAATTTGATGCCCCCCAAAAAACTGCAGTGAAAATCACTCGAGCCGAAATGTGTCCAACTTTTGCAGATTCACAGCATGAAAAATTTGATCTGATGTCACCAATTGTGTTGGTATTTGCTTTCTAGCCATGCATAGGCTGACCTTCATCGGCAAATGTATTCCAAACAAGTTGGCTATGATGTGGGTGTGCGTGTGTGTGTGGGGGGGCACACTTTGATTCGACTATTCTACTGTGCAGAAAACCAACTACAAAATATGTGTACTTTCAAAAGAGCGTCAAAACCTTGAAGAGTAAATAGTAGCTGTGCTCTGTCCACTCTGTGCAGGAACTACAGATGGCATGTTTGTGCTACAGGACAATGTCCCTTTACGCATTTGGCATGATACACGCTGAGTGCACACTACCGATTTCTGCTGAATGGAAAGTCTTCACATGTATCCCAAGTTGGAATTTTTCCACCCAGCATATCTGTTCCTGACGCTTAGGTGATGCTTTCAGGGCACGCCTGTTTGTTTTACACAGATCTGGATCAGTGATCCTTACACTGGTTCCCACCATCCATTAGGCGGGTTTTGGTGTCTGTACACCGACAACGGATCACTGATCATTGTCGGTGTACAACCATTTGAAACAAATGGGGCCCTAGTTAGAGACAGTAACCAACTCTTACAGATCTAACTCTTCTGTTTGCAATTCAACTTCTTTAACACATCCTAGAGGTGGTGGGCTAGACCGAGAGAGTGCGCAATTTTCCTAGCGACGGAGGTTTGGTTGTAACTGCGCATCGCTACAAACAAAATGAGCAATCCTGACCAACATGGCTTTTTTCAACCAATGAGGGGGTGCTCCTGCTCAGGGCAGATAGGCTCAATCCTGAAAAATCCGGGTGCAAGGAGAGACTCACCTGGTCTGCCAGGAGGTCTAGACCCTGCTGCTGGGGGTGGAGGGGGAGGTCGCCGCCTTACAGCCTGTGTTGCTGCCGCCGCCGCTGCTGCTGTTGTTGTTGATGACGAGGAGGCACCGGTTTCTGTAGCCGTCCCCGTGGTAGCTGGAGCAGCGTTGCTGTTGGCTACAGGCCCTGAGATGTTACCTGTGCTGGCAGAGGAGGCTACGACCACAGCCGCAGCCTGCGAGGCGATGTCGCCCGGGGAGGGGTGGCCGGTGCTGTGCCTCCGTGTGCTGCTGCTGCTGTTGGAAGGACCGTTTTGGCTGTTGCTGCTGCGCGGTGGTGGTATGTCTCCGTTGGGTTGGCTTGGAGGCAGTCCTGTAAAAAACAAGAAAAGTCAATGGTAACAGACACTAATTCAGGAGTTACTTATTTTGAATACTTTCCATGCTTTTTTGTGTAGTTCGTAACAGAAAGTTAGTCCCTAATTGGGCCGAAATAAAGCAAATATGTACAAGATGACAAGAAAAAATATGAAAATAACAGGACGTATTACATTAGACTGGCGAAGTTACTGACTGAATCATTCGAAGCACTACGCACAATGCTAGTGCGTGCAAACACTTTGAGACCACAGCTTGATAACTACAAAAGCCGTGACTAAAACAGGTATGCTTAGGCTATGACTTGAGTATTTAGCCACTGTCACAATACAGTGACTAGCTGCAGCGGCACACACACAGCAATACCCATTTTGGACACGGCCCAAGTGCCTTTAACTCAAAATTACATGGTGACAAAGCACCCTTCCCCACCAAAGGTCAGGGCAGGTACAAAATGCGAAGCCTTACCGTTCTGTATGGGACAGCCCAGTCGGGCCATAGTCTCGGCGCTGAATTTCAGGCCATCCAGCACGAGGTGGAGCTTGCCCTTCCGCTGGGAGTTGGCCTTAGCCGAGGGCTGCAGGTCCACGGTGTGCTTAAGGCTTTCAACTAGAAGGAGGATAAAGACGGGAATACTCTCTCAAGACTGTGCAAGGCTGGGGTGTGACTGCTTACAACTGTGCAACATCTGTACGGTGAGGAAAATGACTCACAGCACAGCACGCCGCAAATAGCTTGCTATAAAGAGGCCAGCTGACAGATAGATATCCATTACTCATTGATTACCTGTTGTACCACACATCAATATACTAATGACAGTGGTCCATGAAAAGATTCTGAGTTAAATCACGATGTTCAGGCAGTCAAGACTGTAACAATCTTGTTGCTTAGAGTATGCTGTTTGACAGTGTCTGAAACATGGATGCTGGCCAATAATAGTGAGAAAGGATCTGCACCTCCAATGATAGGCTTTATTATGTCTTGTGTGCTGCTCCAGTCGATAGGTTCCAACAGACTAACTCCAGAACGATGGAGAAGACAGATCACAGACAGATACGGAAGACAGATCACGGAGAACGAGAGCGACCTGGACACGGCACGGGGAGAGATCAAGGGCATTACTTACACTGCCCGTTGTTTTTCGACAGCAGGGGTAGAAGCTCCAGCTTTGCCGAGCCCAGGGAGACGTCGCTCTTGATAGAGAAATGGTTGAATACTTTGAATTCTAGTTTTGTGTTGGGCTTCACCAGTCTGCATGACCAAAAGAAAGATACGTGTCTAGTCTGGGTTATAGAACTATGTTGGTACTGTAATGAATGCAGTGAAAACTGTAAGGTACCATATCCCATGATGCACTCCTGTTTCGAGAACACATCAGAATACGGAAAAACAAAACACCAAAAGTTTTAATCCTAAAAAAGAGGTATCTGATTTCCAAAAAACAAAAAAGAAGCTCTGAAAAGTAAGAAAAGCTACATGTACTGTGCAATGTCTTGAACCTTTTATCAATGAAAAGGCATCGGTTACAAATTGGAACGATTAGATACATGTATCTGTTTTCACATTATCCTTATTGGCTGGCTTCTGAGAAATGGAGTTTACCAGTATTCGTGGCAGACTCAAATCTACTGTACACCTTTCCAAATCTACCAAAATCTTCCAAGGTAAGTGAAGTCACAAGAGCATGTTCTTTGAACACACAGGGGTACGTGTAACCTGTGCAACAGTGTCTGTATGATGGCTGTACCTTCCCCAATCCAACAAAATCCACCTAAAACTTCTTGTGGATCTTTAAGGATGTAGGTCGATTAGTGTTAAGCACAAATCGTTTGGAAGAAATTCTGGGTGGAATGGGAAAGGTTCGCCAGGCAGTGTCAATGGCAAACACCCTGACAATTGGTTTCATGCTGTTTGTGTCGTTCAGTCTTACACAGTGAAGTGTTCGTCCCACGACGGGTTCCATGTCTTTTTCACCACCTCTGTCTTGCGCGGGGGCTGACCGTCCACCGTCATCTCCACGTAAGGATCACCCTTGCTGAAGAAACTGTTGCTGGTGTCACGCAGCTCAGCTGAGCGGACTGGAAATAGTCAATGTACAGGTGTCGTGTAATTTGGTTGTCACATTTTGTTTGCACTGCCAGGACTATATGAGTTTTATTTATACATGTACACGCAGAAACCTTGTGTTATTACTTTATCGGCATGAATCGAAATTTATCGGACACATTTATGGGCTCAGATGGCGCAACATGAAACCAAAAAGCCTTCTAATTCCACAAGGTTATTCGTTATCTTGCTCGATTAAACAGATGCTCATGACGCACTGACATACCTATCAGGCCACATAAAAACACAGATTGTTGGTTGTTCTTTTTCTTCCCCACAAAGTTGAGTCAGATTCCCACAAAATAGTTTGTCGGACTCTTTGCCTACAGGTATGGAACAGGTCTCTGATTTGAGTAGGACCCTAACGCAATGCTGCAGGGCCGGTGCTGCCATTAGATTTGCAGTTCTGCATGAAGTTCGACAGGGATTTCTAAAAGAGACCAGATAGGTTCCGCTTTGGATTTTACTGTCTGGTTAGACGCAGAAGATGACTTTGAACCAGATGTTGAATTCTCATTATCTCTGAATCTTCAGCACATGCACTGTTTTGGTGGGTCTAGCCCGGGCGGTCAACAACTTCTTTTTTATGCAGCCTTGTGCATGCAAATTTGATCCAAGAAATATCACACATGTTATAGAAGCAATTATGTAAACAATTTAGTCTTATGAAACAGCTCTGTATAAGGGTAACTCTAGAAATTAGGGGTTCAAAAGTGTGACATTTTTGTGTCCCTGTTACATCTGACCTTTGTTACTTGACATGGAAATATCACTGGAATTGATTTCAAACTATTATTACATGTATTTGTTTGGTAGGTAAGTTGAATGAATTCATCACTTTTGCAAATTAGAAAATGTCTCCTGAACTCACAAAATCATACGTCAGATGTGACAGGGACACACAAAAAAATGGACCCCTAATTTCTGGAATCCATTCATTCAACAAGTACACGGACATGTACCTGTAATGTCTCATCGCTGGATTAAACTAAATTCACTTGTTAGTGTGGATTGCTTGACATCACAGTCCCAACCAACGCAGAAAAAATATGAAAAGGAAAGCAACACGAGTCCCACTATGTGCACAAACCAGTAGGCACGCTTGTGCGTCAAGAATGCACTGAATAATTACACTGTAACCAAATCTATTGTTTCCTGGGGCTCTGCGGGCTGTTGTGACCCACTGTACATCCTGTTTGTAAAACAGTCAATAGCTGGAATCCTCTTCATAGACATGCAATGATGCCGGGAGACAAATGAAATAGTATCTGACAGTGACGAGTCCTAGAGAAAAGATCAGAGTTTTTTTTAATCCTTGCAATTAGGCCAATTTGTTTACCGTGCATTAGACACAGGTACCTGTTTGCTTGATGGCAAAAGTGGAGAAATGTTGTGCCAACCAATTTTTGATAAAAACACATGAGTAGAGGTTACATATACCAATACACGTACATTGTAGATGTATATGGTTTACAAGCATAGCTTCACCAACGTGCACTTTTCCACTATAATTTAATTCCATGAATCATGACGAGGTATTTCAAGTTATTTTTAGACCAAAGCCAACTGTTCATGTTTATGTACAATCACTAATGCAAAAGGAAATTCTTCTGCTTTCTGTGAACCAGAGACCAGCCTTCAAAAAGGCACTTTGGAAATTGACCGTTTTCGGAATTTCTTCCTACACTGACTTTCCAGGAGACAAAATGATTACAAGAGCAGCTTCGAATTCCAAGAAAAAGGGGGAGGAGAGAGTATAAACAGAAATCTACGGAATGTCTGATCTTACTTGTGACAACCAGCTGGGACAGCGTTGGCACTGAGTCAGCCATAGCGAGTCTGTGTGTGTGTGTGTTTGTGTCGACAGCTTTGGCAGACGGGCAGGTTTAAGGCAGATCACTTCCTCTGAGAGAGAGAACAGCAGAAGGAAAAAAAATAACTGGAATACTCTAAAGCTGACATACCCATGTGAAACTGTCGTGTACATATAAAGCATTAATGGCACATGCCACCCTGGAACATAATCATTCCTAAGAAATCTCACTTTCCCTACAACTTAAACAACATTGCCAACTCACACACACTTATTTTACATACAGCTGTACCTACATGTACTGTGGACATTCCTTTCTTTTCGCGCAGTTAAGAGAACTCAGTGAAAATACTCGTTTTTCTTGAACTGGGAACAAGATTTTCAGCTGGATTGTTGTAGAAAGTTTCCTCGACTGTTCCTCTTCCTTTTACATGTACAACCGATGACCCCTACCCCAAAATGCCTCTAAAGTTCTTTTTCAGAGAAGGGGAAACGTCCTGTGGACATGTGTAAGTCCACAAAACATCTTCCTTTCCTGTATCGCACCTAGTATGTAAGGTTAGTGCAGTGTACATGTACATAAAATGCACTGTGCCAGCATGTACATGTAGTACATGTACATGTATGCTCCACGCTTCAAAATGCCACCCATCACAGATATTTGTCCCCTGCATCCACTACATGGAAGTCCAACCAAAATTTGAAATGTTCAGGGAAGTGTTTTGAAAGTTTCACTAAGCATCCAAAACACAGTTTGTACGTTTCCGTGCTTGCCATTTACACGTACGTATACCAATATGTTACGGAAGAACAAAACCGATTCTTGAATACTTAGTGTAATCATCATGTAATGGTAGCCGTGAGTAAACGGACACTTGGTGCTGCTCTTAATTGTGAGAAAGAAAGCTGGCGAGGCCTACATGTACTTGCACATTATGCATCATTCTTCTATGCACAAACTACTCTACCTACATGTCATTGTCAAACAGGGACCGGTATGTAAGTCGCCTACATGTACTCACATCTTTCTGGTTACAAATATTGTAGAGGCAGAAAGGGAGGCTTGACCTGTAGTCTCTGTTCAATTACTGCTCCCCGGGGGAAAAAAACCAGATCAGAAACTGAAAGACAAACGGTGAAGTATTTGCGGACGCTCACATTATGGCAACAACAACAACTTGCATCAGTCAGTCAATCTGCAATGGGAAGGGGGCACAGGAAAGTGGTAGATGAAAATTAATTAAGCCTGATAAGGTGTTGATTGCTTAGAGTATTTGGAACTGACCTGCAGGCCAGCATTCTGAATTGAGCCCTCTGGAGGCACTTTCTAGTTTCTTTCTCATGAGCATGGTTTGTGTACACCCCGTAAGCATAGAGCAAAGAAAAGAAAATCCCCATATGTACAGTACACCTGTATGAGCTACAAATTTTGGAAAAAAATTCCAATATGGCAGTACAGCATGTCAGTAACAATCTTACAACATGTTTATTTCTGGGGAAAGACACATACATGTACGGTACAATGTATACATATTTGAGTATGAAAATGCTACAAAGATGCAAGATAATTTTTAAAAAGTGCACACGTGCACAGGTAAAAACTATTACGTTTACACAGAAAAGCAGCATACAATACTCATGAAAACCCATGTGAATTACCTTGTCTTTAGACATACTAATGAGAATAGCAGAGAACATGAACACGTACATGTACAGGCAGCTGTGTATTACATTAACACACCACATACTGTACAGGTACTGTACTTGTGCAAGTACATGTACATGTACACAGGTATGCATTATTACATCATGTACCTGAGCTCTGTCAATGCCTTGTGGCACCCTATTAAGTCATTTATCAGGTCTTATCTCAACCTCTCTTCATCAGCACCAGATCCCTCTGCAGCACTGTGCACTTAACTGTTAACAGTTAGAACAAACAGCCTTTCGTGGCCTGATATTGTGAGGGTGGAAATCATACCAGAAAGAGAGGGAGTTCTCATTACATAATATATTCATAAATAAAACATATCATTATTGTGGCCCATAATAGGGTACAAATTAATACATACATGTACTAGTACATGTACATAAGGATATATGTAAGCATAAACAATGTATGAAAATTGCTGTACATACATGTAAACACATATGCATGATGCGCGGGTGGTCAACACATCTGATTCTCTGTGCTCTGTATCAGATGTATGGCAAATTCACCTTCAATATACCATAATGCATGTACATGTACTCAAATGCATGTACTCAAATACATGTACACAGCGGCACTTTCATCACAGTGCACAAACTCCACGATACAATCACAGGGCTATGGACTATTCATTACCTACTACCATTAACACTGTGTCTGTGGGGATATCACCCGGTAACTACCTGCCCTGTTGTACAACAGTACAAAGGTTAAGTTGTGATATTGGCAGGGCACCGGTGATAAGAAGTCAAGTGATGAGTTAACGTCATTGTCTATTAATCACGGTCATGCAACCTGAACGGCAGTCACGGGTACTGCTCATTTCAGAGTTTGTTCAACAATAAACTACTTTGTCTGCTAAGTCATCTGACTAACATGTACATGTACATATACAGTGGGTACCAAACACCAATAAACATGGTGTCTTCCCACAGCGAAGTGTTTGAAGTGTTGTTTACCCAAAATAACGCTGATTTTGGTATAGTACTCAGAACATCAGCAGTCTGAAAACTGTACCGACTGTAGGCTTTATTTTTGGTAAATAACACTCATGAAACTTGGGTCTACTGACATGTTGAAATATGTAGACGTTGTGGGGGAACTAAAAACATTATGGAGACCCAATTCCACTACTCATTTCATTATAACAGACACTGTCCTCAAAAGCAATGCTTACCACCCCTAACACCTATCTTTCACATACAAACTGTGCGTATGTACCTGTACATTTAACATGTACATGTGCACACAGTAGTACGGACATTCCTTTATTCTCCTGTGATTAAGAACATTCAGAGAAAATGCTCCCTCTTCTCCAACTACAATATCTCTTTCAAGCAGGATTTTGGATGACGATTTTCTTGACTATTCCTCTTCCTTTTGCTACACGTAGCGTGCACGTAAAGTTCTCCGATCCCAAAATAGTCTAACTCTGAAGCCATTTTTCAGAAAGGACACAACACTGCCTGGACAGGTGTGAGTCCACACAGTCTTCGCTTGATTAAGAATGGGCAAAACCTGTAAATCAAAACAGGCTGTCCAAATGTACAGTAGAATTGGGCATCCAAAAAACCAATTACACAATGTGTACTGTATATGTACATGTACATGTAAGTGCGGAACATCATTCTCATTTTGTAACGGTTGGACAAACATTTACAAAGCACACCCGGAAAAGTACTGGGTACACTGTATTTCTGAAGCCATAACAATCCCATGATAGTCAATACATGTGAACTGTCATCAATTCAACAGGTTACACAACGCTGCACATACAGGTACATATGTACATGTACATCTACGTTTGCACAACATAACACAAACCAAACCGAGTCTAACCATGTCACATTCACATTCATTTTCAAAGCACATGCAAGACAATGCCTGAATTAAATGCCTGCAGGTGAATTAAAGACTACCCATTGCAAGTGTACACATTTGCAATGAAATGAAAAATTCCCTTATCCTTTTCAGTTTTAAAATTATGGAATGGTAGAGTACATGTACCTTAGTCACTGCAAAACTAAATGTATATAACTTGGATGAGTTCTCTGTCATACTGGTACATGTACGAACACATGTATACATGTACATATGTATGGACGATGTGATCCACTGACCGGTGACATCAGGTGTCAGCATTTACTGTACATGTACATGTGTATGGATGATGTGATCCACTGACCGGTGACATCAGGTGTCAGCATTTAACGTACATGTACATGTACGTGGACGATGTGATCCACTGACCAGTGACATCAGGTGTCAGCATTTACTGTACATGTACATGCTTGGAAAATGTCTAGCATTTCTACCTCCTGATTAAAGCACAATGTAAGGACACATCCCACAACCCAACGACCAACAAAACAAGTACAAGTACATGTACAGATACATGTACATGTATGTACACTGTACCTGTTGCAACAGTTGAGTCTCACACAGACCCCCTTTGAATCACAGGCTTCCCACATGACCACAAGATGATACCACATACATGTACATGTAACACCAAACCTACGCATCTGTACAAGTATACATGTACACCCAACGAGCAGACTGGAAGCTGTACATGTACTGTGCATGTAATCAGCCCACACAGATCCTTCACCTACTGTAAAAAGTCAATGTGACACCCACAGAGGGTACAGGTTCTTGCCGGTATGTACAAGGTTTGATTCATGTCATGAATGACAATGACTGTGGAATCGAAGGTCATATACATGTATGACTAATTCACCTTTATCCAAGTTCCTCTCCCAGGTCAATGAGACTGTACATGGAATAGCTACAGTAACTTGCATTGTACACGTATACACCTGTACCCCCCTGTGGAACACGTGACAGCAAAGAGAAGTATGACAATTTCCTCATGTTGCAACTGCCAAATGTGCCTTTGTATGCACTGCACTGCAACCGATTCTTCACTTTGCAAAATGCAGTGACAGTAAAAATTTTCATAACTGTATGTACATGTAAGCCACAATGTACAGGGTCATGTGCGTGTACATGTACATGTAGGCCTTAACCTTAACCCCCTGGGCCTTTTTACAAGGAACCATCCTCCGTCGTCCAAAATCCTCTGATTTTCGACATGAAAAAAATTGCATTCAGCCTCAATCCTTCAAAATTTCTTGAAAATATTACTTTGACATGTTGGAAGTGTGCCTACTGCCTCAATCCTTGAAAATCCTCCGGCAATTCTTATCATTATGTTGAGGCAGTGCGAATGGCATTCTTGAGCAGTGCGGTTGATTCAAAAGATATATATCGGGCTGACTTTAGGCCTTTTCATACTACGAAAAATCTCTGGGTTGGTCCTTTTCACACTACACCATTTGAACATGGCACTGACCCATGAAGAGCTCTCGACCTGTGTCGAAACCACCCCTGCTCTGGAGGTGGGTTGAGAGCTCTTGACCCGTGTTGAAACATCCGACACGTTTTGAAAGCCGTAGTGTGAATGCAAGTGGTTATTGTTCGACCCGTTTAAATATCATGCGGGCGAACTCACATGCACACTGTAGAAATAGGACGCCAACGAACAAACGAATTACTTTTGACCAGCGACATGCCCCAATTTCAGGTCCGTTCTTCACAATCGTACTGGTGAAGGCTTCGTTGGCAATTTGGGCTGACAGCTCCATCCAAAGGCAGCTTGATGGCATGACAAGAACCAGCATCGTGTTTCTCAAAATTAGCAATCTGACCCATGTTGGGTGCGCAGGTGTGTTGTAAGTGTGAAACAATTGCGCAATACACAGGTCCAAACATTACACGTGTAGCAAAAATGCTGGAGCTGTGTTCAGTTGTGTGAAAATGGAGCGGAATTGAACTGTGCTGAAATTTAAAGAAGTCAACACGGGTTGGAACCGTGTAGATTTTGACACGGATCGGACGTTTTCATGGTGTGAAAGAGCCTTTAATAATGACTATGCAAAACCTACACGAGGTCTAACTGACAACCTTCGAGCATACATGTAGCATCCTTCGCAATCAGCCAAGAACTATTACCATTCACCCCAAATCCTCCAAGATCACCTGAAGGACTGTGAACATTTATCTGGATGGGCAACTTAAGTCATTTTTGCTGTAATATTCATAAAAATCTCCTTCCACCACCAAGCAAAAGGTCGCCACCAGAAACACCACGAAAAAGGTTGCACGGACCGCAGCCAGAGTTCCTGCCATGCCTGCCTGATGTTCTGCCTTCTCAATTTTCGGGTAGCTGCTTCTGCTTTCCTTCCGAGAAGTCCTTGCGGAATCAATTTAACTCTGTCAAGGCCTAGTGACTGCCTTAAATATAATCCAAACAGACTCCTTTACAACAAGCCTGTAAATGTACATGCGAGATAATCTCCATTTACATGATTCTTTATGTGCAGATCAGGGTGCTTGGTACAGTCTGCACGTCGTTATGCAATGCCCATTGTGGCTCACTGTGCTGACTGTAGGACAGTCTCCTTTCACGTTGCAGAATAAAAAACTGTTTTTGTCGGCTACTCGACATGCACGTTGATGTTCCCTCCATAACAATCAATATGGAGCCAGGAAACCCATCACTGAAAGCACTAATTGAAGGTTTCTTGGCAGGCATACATGTACATACAGAATACATGTAGTTCTAAAAGTACATTAGTTTTAGCAAGCAATTTCTTTAGGCTAAATTTAACATCTTGCTTACAAGACCTACATGTACATTGTACATGTACATGTATGGCACAGTACACAAATATGGTGTAGGCAGGTAGGCATAGAGCCAAGTGACGTGTACATGTACGTACATGTACCTGATGTACCTGTTGCTGAGTTGCACAGGCACAGTATGATCACTGGATCTATGAGTCAGCTTTTTCCTGACTGTTTCAAGGATTTTGTTTCCTATTACAAGTGCAATTTGGGTGATATCAACCAATACCTGCACCATTCTCTCACTAGTTGTTGATGTACATGTACTTGAAGTCGCAGACACTGTGTAAATTTAAACTCAAAATATTCATGTGCACATATAAACACGTACAATATACATGTACATGACAAAGTATACGGGATATGATTCAAAGCAGTAAAATGTTAAACATGATGGTGGACTTCCTGAAAGATTTGGGTCTTTCAATATGGTGCTCAAAGGTTGCCTTCTGAAGTAGGCCAATATTTTCATGAACAACAATTCTCAAAAAGAATAAAAAGTTGCCAATGGACGTTCAACATTTTGGCCTTAAAGTGTCACATTGCATGGTACAACATCTAATGTCCATGTAGCCTATTCCAGCCATTCAGAAATTGCAATACAACACGCTAGACCTTTCACATGAAATCAACACCATTTTTGCCAGTTAGAAAAATTCTGCTAGGACTGAAAGACATCTGATATACATGTATTCTGGCAATCTACACAAGTCAAAAGAAAAAAGACTTCTTTCTGTAATGCAAGTTCGCATTTCCTGTTAAACCACTGATTTTCAGAAGATAATTTTTGAACCTCTGTGCGAGGAACCAAACTGAGGAAAGCTTAATAAAAAAAAATAAAAAAAAAATCGTAACACCAATAAAACAGTAGTCATGCTGGCAAAATGACTCCTGTCCTCTAGTGAAGAACGGGGAAACCTAAAAAAAAAAAAAGAACAAAAAATACATGTACCGGTACTTACCCAAAAATGGAAAAAAGTGACAGTAATCTGAGTTCCAGGACATTTTCCTGGAAACAGCCTTAAACATTTCATTTTACCAAATGCGCCCACCTTCCTCAGGTACATGTGTGTCCTTCCTCAAGATAATACAGTGTGCATGGTAAATTGCGGTTTGCCCTTGGAACTTTGAATTACATTCAGGTTACTCAAAATTCTTAGTTGTCAATTCAACAAGTACAGTACAAGAACTTGTACATGTACGGTACACTGTACATATGTACCATAACTGTACTGTATACCTCCATAAGTTTTACCATTGAGCATGTTGAGCATGTTGAGTATGAGTACTGGAGCGTAAATTTTATTTTTGCATGTAACAGAAATTGACCATTCAACCATGCAGACAATTTGCTGATGAGAAGCAATTCTGGTGTCTTGTCTGATGGTCAGTGAGGTGAACCAACCTGTCATGCCTGTGGCAAGCGGTGCGCACCTGGTGTAGGGCCTACATGTACATGAGGCACTTCCATTGTAATGAGCTTCAAATCCACATCACAAGGGTACTGGTGAAACTCCATGCTCTGATCTACATGTGCATGTATGAACACTTACATGTATTTGGATAAGTTTCAAATCCAAGTCAAAATGCACTAGTGAAATTCCACATTCTTTGGATTCATTGGAGCATCCCAAAAGTCCATACATGTACACTGTACCTCTCACCGGTACATGTGGCTTGACATCCTGGTAATGTACATGTACGATATTTCTTGGTACAGTATATGTACATTGTACATGTAACACACTACAGGCGTAGTACCAGTATTTTGATTTGTCATACCTCTGTCTCGGATACTGTCTGTGTCTCGCATATTGTCTGTTCACTGGCCCAGAACGATCACGTTAGGGCGATATCTGCATATATCACAGTGCCATGACCATCTCATTCTGCCGATAGCACATGTGCACGCACAAGACAGAGGAGCTTCGGGAAGTTTGGGAGCGACCGTTGTCGCTCATTTAGTCAGTTTTGGTGGTACCAATGATACATGTTGTGCATACCGGTAGTTTACCAGGGAATTCCATCAATGGTCGCGCTCGTATAACAGACTCGTTCCCGTACCCGCAGCATATAAGGTAATGCAGGGACTGCTAACCAGACTACATGTACATGACATGTGAACTTGTACTCACTGGTACCCACACTACTTTCACATTAAAGATTATGCAGTTAAAGAAAGTGAGGGAACAGTGTACTTGCAGATAACATCGTTTATGTCTGTTATGTTAATTATACAGTTTGATAGTAGGCCTGTTGTCTTCTGAACTTCTGAAATTCAGAGCTCGTTTTCTTGGACAAATTCCTCAGCCTCAACATAATTAACACAAAGGTATGATAAAACAACTGTTGACCACTGTGATGTGGGACATGACGTTTTGAACACCCAACGGACCCATAGCGCCCTCGGCTTCACCTCGGGGCAATACTGTACATGTGTGCGTGCCCGAGGGTGTTC
The DNA here is from genome assembly GCF_054643075.1 of Acanthaster planci. Taxonomy (NCBI): domain Eukaryota; kingdom Metazoa; phylum Echinodermata; class Asteroidea; order Valvatida; family Acanthasteridae; genus Acanthaster; species Acanthaster planci. The sequence continues at coordinate 10,803,607 of NC_141782.1, forward strand.
AAAATGTCATATCCCACATCACAGCAGTCAACAACTGTTAATTTCTAGAAGTATTACACTGTACATGTCAGGAAATATTTCAGACTGAATCAAAAAAATATTCCTTTACAGAAAAAATATGTAAGCACTACCATAGATTATAAGATAAAATTATCAGGTCATCACTGGTCACAGGCATGCAAATAGGCTGTCTGTGGGAAGAGGAAAGTAATTCCACATTACAACAGACTTTGTACACTACATATAGTGTCAATTTATAGTTTTACACATGTAACAGAACATGTACATGTAGAAAGTACACAATGTCAAAAGACAAAGAAGCTGACCGGAGAGAGGGATACTTTTAAATTCCTGACAAAAGCCACAAAATTATTCTACAACTGTAAGCAAATAAATGATTTTTACTGCAAGTGACAGAAACTTGTTTTATGGTGTAAACATGTGGAGGATACAAATTTCAGACAAAAAAATGGCTGGAAAACAATTTGATACAGCAGATAAACCGAGGATGTCAGAATAAACCCCCCAAAAAGTACCCAAGGCTACCCCATTGGCATAACAGCACAGCAAGCCCATACATGTATAATCCTAACCAAAGTCATTACTTGGACCACCACATCTATGCCAACTTCAGCATCGTAGTCGGGCTCGACTCAACAGCCGCAGATTAGGGCGAGTCTACAGGACTATGTACACATGTACATGTACAAGCACATGCACACGTATCTCTGTGCGTCCTTTGCTTTACATGCCACATGGAAATGCTGACAAACTTGCAGGACAAACATGGACACCCTATGGCAGTTTCTTAAAAAAAAACTTCGGGTTGGGCAAGTAGACACGTGTAATGCATTCATACCCTGCTGTGAATGTGCACGGTGTAGCATGTAAAATTGAGCCTGCGTGGGAACGATTTCACACTTGATCCCAAGAAATACATGTACTGCTTTTGTCTTCGGTATTAGATATGTGTTGGGGATTCAGGTGTTTCACACAGGTTAAAATGATCGGGAGTGGATATGGAAATTCTGAGAAAATGTGCAGTGACCAATGGCAATGTTGGAAGAACTCAATGCAAAAGTGGAATTGGTCACACTGTTACTAAGACTATGCCTAATACCTGGGTACCCGCAACCTGACCGCTGATTACAGGTAACCTAACCATTTTGTTGATTTTATTACCCAAAACTGCCCCTGTCAATGTCATAACAACATGTCGGAAAAGCAAGGAGTGTTTTCCTTTGCTTACTTGCTGGTAAATTGTTACATACAGAAACAAATCTGAGTAAAATATGTTTGAATCCACTGGTTGACTTGGAGTTCTTCAAGTAACAACTGACCAACCAACTACACATTTCACTCATATAATGTAACATACGACTACACATACATGTATGTAGCCACTTAACCTTAACCCCTTAGGGTGTATGTAAAATCATATTGAAAACAAACGGGGGCCATGATTATGATGATGAAACAGTTGGCCTCTGCCAGGCAATGGGGCAGCGCGGACATCCGGAGTTTCACAAAAAATGCGGGTAGCAACCACACAACAACTGCAACGAGCGCATGCGTACGTGCAGATAAAAGAAAAATTGTATAACCCGATCCTGGGACTGGCTGGTGCGTGCGTACGTCGCTTGCTGTTTTCACGCAGCACCTATCATTTTGCGATAATCCCAGATGTCCGCGCTGCCCCATACCAGGCTGATGCCAATACATACAGTGTACAGTGTGTAGACCACCATGTGTACATCATCGATCATAGACTGTAGAACTTCAAGTTAACTGCCATAAGCCCTATTGAAAATACTGCATGGGTGATTTTGCACAACGTTCACATGGTAGAAAGGCATTGTGGGAAGGAAAAAGGGGCAAAGTTTGCTCCTTTTTCCTTACTTGCGACAAGGCTTGTGACATGCATGACTGGTTTGCCTGTGGTGGTGTCACATTTTCAAGCGGCACAACACAAGCTTTACTTGGAAGCTATTCAGATTAAGCTTGCAACACATCAGTACAGCTACAGACTGTTTTCTGGTTTTCCTTCCTCCATGTCCTCCATGATAAAAAAAAAAGCAAAGGAACAGGCCTACGTCACCACACAGCAGCAGTTGTCAGCGAGATTCTTGGTGACACATTTGCTGATCAAATCATGACAATAGGCCAACATGTAAATTACTTTCTGTCCTATATTGTACATTTTCGATCACAACAGCCTGTAAAATCCACATAAGAAAGAAGTTTTATGATGTGGGATTCACTTACCGCTTCAATTTCTTTCCCTCGCATTATAGTTTGAGGACTTTTATAAGTTAAATACGTAATTCCCCTTATTCGAATGCCATTATACGTACACTGTACATGTACGTGTATGTGCAATGTGTACCGTACATATACTCGTTTGATCGATGGTGACCAACCCGTGAGGTCACGTGACAACAGAACCAACCGGTGACGTCGCCTTCAGCTTGATGGTGTGCTGGCGCCCTTTATCTTTAGCGGTCTCCTTCATCTGTATGGCCGGCTCCGTGTTCACGTGCAGTACCGCACCTGTACCAGTTATCCCGCACACGCACGGACACACACCGGGGTTGAGCGGGCTCCACCCACTGCATTGTTTTTTTGTCGCAAGGTCGATGAATGGAAATAGAAATGACGTCACTCACCAGTTTTCATTGTCTCCATTTAAAGCTTAGTCACCCAACATGATGATGCGCGATATGTGACAAAGGGGAACTCCCCTTTGCGTCTTCCTGTGCGCTGTATATGTTAGTAATAATGGGAATTCCATTCAGATTTTCAGGGGGCCTGGATGCAGGTACAGCGCGGAAGCTTGGGAATCTCTAAGGGTACATAGTATGAGACATAAATAATGCTTAGGCATCACATGGGGGTTCCACCTTTGCCACATAATCGTGATGGGTATTACACTCAAAGCAACTGTGATCTAGTTGCCACACCTACCAATTTTTGACACAACAGTAATCAAAAAGTTAATTGTCTTTTTTAATATTTTGGCCTACTCAGCTATATCTATGCAAAGTGTAACTTTCAAATCTTCCTTTTCAGGAGTGTATCAATTAAGGCACCCAGTTTCCAGCTGATTTTCTTCTCTGTAAGTCATGCAGGCGGGGGGGGGGGTGTTCAGTTGGCACAGGAAGGCAAACAGCTTTAAGCATATTGTGGGTGAATTATTTTCTGCTGGGTGGGGCTGAGGCTATTCTTCATTCCTGAGTGAGTGCCACGCATGTTACTTCTCATAGTATTCCAAATGACAAAAACTCGCTGCTCGTTGAAGAGACAAACTCTTAAGTGTAGCCTCGAGGGAAAAACAAATTTATTTGTTTCACTGAGCAAATTAGCAAATACAAACAAACTCACAAAAGACATTGGGGTGTTCCACTTTTGATAAACTGTGGTTGCATGAAGTTTACCGATAGGCTGACATGTAGCATTCCTTTGTTTCAATTTAGCGTTTTCACTGTCTGCCAAAGGCAGTTTAACACTGCTCCTCTATGATTAATCAAAAAAACTCCCAATGCTCCTTTTTTCCTACTTGAAAATTTTCCAAACTCTTTTGAAAGTTGTCACTCCAGTAATACGGCTTGTTGCTGGCCTCAGTATTTCAACTCTCCCCCTCTTATCAATTCTGGGTCTTGACCAAGTCTAAAAATGTAGCCATCCGACATACTCAGGGGTGTTTAATCCATCTCCACTACCAAACTGGAAATGGTTTACCAAAATAATGTTTAAATCTTCGCAGTCACCAAAACAAAAGACATATCCCACACGGCCTTTAAGAAAATCTTTCCGTGTACAAAAGATGACTGTAAGAAACAAAACAGGGTCTACAAACTGTTCCATCTGTATCTTCTGTACTATTTTGTAATCCATTATTTGGTTTTGAAGGATCTTCTGGGATTGAGGATGGCAGAGCAAATTCACAACACTGTATTACCTTACTTGGGATATGAAACCCTTGTGAGATAAAGTAGAGAAATGTGACACACTTGATTCCTGAACACTGGAGGATTTCGGAGATGTCCAGAGAATACCAAAGCTAAATTGAGTACTGAATGAAGAATAAAAGGATGACTATGCAACTGGAATGACATCCGTTGACGGGACACATGCCATTTTCAGATTCAATGGCCTAGACAGTGGACACAGTTAATATGTTATGATTTTTCTACGTCGACTCTCCAAAGGGGTTGTCCTGGCCAACAAATGCAAGCATTTCTGGGGACGTTCCTGAGGAATACCCTCTTGCTTCTATTTGGCTTCTTTCTCGTCTTGGTATTGGTAGTGTAGGAGCTTGGTGTCTGTCTGTGAGATAAACTCCCATCCTGTCTCCTTCATGTGGTAGACTGTCAATGGAAAAGAAAACACATTTATTGGTCTGATTTCAGGGTGGGAATTTATCTTTGATTTGAAAAACGTTTACAAAAACTCGCTGACACTGTCAGAATGTTTCAACATTTAGCCAACACTTTACAGAGGCCGCCGCTGCCAACCTTAGTGTCTTCATACATGCATAATTACATAGTTCAAGAAGGCACATGGTCCAACCTATGTAAAAATGTAGATTGATGATGGGGCATTTAAAACAAGCAATATTTATTGTTTTAGAATTTTTTCTTAAAAATTATATGAATGCTAAAAGGGAAAACAAAACAGTGAATGACAGGCATCGTTTACAATAAAAATGAATGCCAGACTGCAACAATCAAAACATCAAACCTCTTAAAGGGACGGTTCTTTAAACATTTGGGAAAATCTGTAAGGGGATTTGGAACTGTTTTGTTTAAATGTTTAAACGTGTAAACGTCCCACCCTTAGTCTGACTGCATGCCATGGCTAGTCGCACATTGCGGGGGGCAGGTTCTTCGGTTAAAAAATTTGGGACCAAGTTGTGGAACCAAAATTTGTCCCTGTAACAAAATTTCTCCACGCACTAACTGTCATTCAACATACGTGTAATTCCCCATGACTGTGGTGTGAGTTTGGGTGCGCTTGTACATGGTGCTTTGTGGGACACCGGAAGGTACCCCACAAGGCAAGTTTTGATCCTTGTGGGGTACTAAAGTGGTACCCCACAAGAATTTCACAAAATAGACATTTCAAATTTACTAAAAAAGGAGGAATTTTCAAGTGCCATTCATTCATGAAGTGCTTTATATAAGGGACATACTGTCGAAATTTCAACCAAGTAAACTGAATTTGGTTGAAATGGCAGTGATTTGAAATTTTTTCTGTGTTGTGTGGGAGTTTTGTACACGAGAACAAAGGAAATACCCCACAAGTATATATATGTAAGGGTGGGTGGTCTTGCTCGTGTGTGACTCACATTCGTCTTGTTCAGTCAATGCAGCAGCTATTCAGGGCATCTTGCCAAAAGGGGACCGAAAAGTAAGCATGGCTTACATGTGAACAGAATGTGAGTGGAAAAAAGTGAAAATATTCCGCAGGTTGAGTGAAAACAGAAAGTCTTATTTTGGCCCAACCACACGCAACATGGAGTCTGTAATCATAAACATGTTTATTCAACTCCAAGTTACTTAAAATATTAGCACATCATGGCCAACTTCAATAAAGCACTCGCGAGATAGTAACTACGCCATGGGAAACGTATCCCCAAAGGGAAGCACTTGGTCAAATACCTTTCGACAGGTATTCCAAATAAACAAAAACGATGTAGTTGTATTGGAAAGTCTGTCAGATATCTAGAATTTTAAGCTCAACTGTGTCTCTGGAAAACAAAATGCCCTAAAATTGCAATTTCGTACTCTTGCCTGTGGCATGGCTTTGCACACTATTAAGTCAAAGTGTGGATGGGACTTACGGTTGACCACGCCTCCACTGTAGGCATCCCTGTGTGTGGCATGGTAGATTGCTCGCTGACCCAGTTCGTAGGCCTCTGGCACGGTCAGGTCATCTCGGTGGCCACTGTCCAGGACTCCATAGGCGTATGGCGAGCCGGACCCAACGGAGAAGAGCTTGTGGGTCAGTCTGCTGCCATCGCTGTCCACATAGTACAAGCCCGGTCCCTGTAAGGGTAAGGCACATGTTACACGTGTACTAGCGATGTTACAGTTATGGTTTTACGTGGTGAGAAAATTTTACGTGGTGAGAAAAGGTGATTTCAAAAACAGCCAAATGACAGGTTCGATTGGAACAGTTCATCCATAACTGTATGGAATTGTGTCTTCCACTCCATGAATGCGAAACATTCATACATGTATTTGCTTTGTACAATTCCTGAATATATTCTTGAAAGAAATCCCTGTAGAACCTGAAAACTTTCTTAAATATCCCGTCTGAATAAATCCTTGCGCATGCTCCCCCCCCCCGGGGTCAGAAATTTACCGTGACTGTGGACGGACAGGACGTCAATCGATGGGTTCACCTGCAGAATGGCATGTTCCAACCGTGCAGTGTGGCCATGCCAGCAGTTAGGATGAATCGTTTGTGTTCAAAATCTACAAGTCATACCAAATCCTGACCTTGAAGAAAAACTTACCGTTTTGTCCCAACCACATATCATTGTTCCCTGGAGAGAGAAATCCGAAGGAGAAAACAAAGATATTGAATTAATAATGCACTGCTTGGACGTCTGTGCCTTGTTATTGCAGTAAATGTACACCGGTGAAAAGACAATACTTAAGTATGGCTCGGATAACGCCGCCAACTCATCTCTGGTCCCTGAAATGCTTCAAGTCAACTAGAAAGTACAAGGTATTCAGCATTACCTTTGCCCAGATTCCTGAACAAGTGTTCAGGAATCAGGGCTCGTTGTGCACAAAAACCTGAACTTGTTCCTCAGGTTCATTCCTGCAACTGCAGGAAAGACCCAAATGCAGCAGCTTTGCGGCTGGACTACTGAACTTACCACGGACAGTCCCATGCCCTTGTAGTTGTACAAGATGTTGGCCAGCAGTTTTGAGGCCGCTGCTACCGATATTCTTTCTTTATTCCGCAATTCGTAAACTCTGGGAAGAGAAGATGCAATTGTCAAAAAAGAAAAGGTTATCGACTTGCCTCCGTGACGCTTCAACCACAGCGGTTAAGCTGGAGGTTGGAAATAGTAACGCAAATCTGAGAAGCTTCCGATGTAAAACAAAATAGCCTTCAGCAATATTTAAGCTGAAAAAAAAATGTTCTATGAAAGGTTACTCAAATAGCAACAACTCCTGGCCGTTTTTTTACAATTTGTAATCTGGAACCCTGCACTGCTACAAAGTACTAGAAGGTAGAGATCACTGTTTGGTCATCTCACATTAACAACTGCTGATGGAAAGTCAATTTACAAATACATGTACAGGAAAACGTACATCAAGAAGTGAGACAATTTATCTTATCTTTATGCTTGGGGCTATTTATGCAGGTGATGACGCAGTTAAGGTTTTTTTTACTTCCCAAGCTGATTTCTCGATGTTGGGATTGCCCAAGAGATGTCATTTTAAAAGGAGACCAGTGACTTATAGTAAAGATTGCGGTAACGCCATGTATTTATCTCTTCTTTGAGTATGTGTGGTTCTGAGAAGAACCGGGGAATAACTCGACGTTTCGAGTTCCCCGGTTATTCCCCGGTTCTTCTCAGAACCACACATACTCAAAGAAGAGATAAATACATGGTGTTACCGCAATCTTTACTATAAATCTAGTTTCTTTCACCATGAAAACCTTTAAGTCTTATAGACCAGTGATTGATAATTAATCTGCCGCAGGCTTCATTTACTAGATAAATCAAGAGAACAGTCTAATAAATCTGTTCACTTATCTCTGGGGTGCTGACCTGATGCATATCAGCTAGTTCAACAAAAACAAACTGCTCTACCTGCAGCGTTCTGCCAAAACGCGTTCCCAGAACATACAGTCTGCAGCTCCCCCGGCCATGGTGCCCAACAAATACGGGTTGATTTCAATAACTTTCTTGACTGTCTGAGAGGCTGTGGATCAGGAAATAAATAAAAAAGAGGTCCATACGTTGAGAAATGGCAGTGTGCACCCAACTAAGCTATTCACAACTGTTCACAAGCATTTTCCAATCACTGTGACACTTAAATATCACAGAGCATTCCAATCCTTGGACAAACCAAACACTCCAAACACATATGATCCACCAGCATGTGCATCCGTTTGGCCTGTTTGTTGATACAAAATATGCCAACGAGCAGTAAATATGAACGCAAACTGCACACTGCGTGTAATTCAGCTACAGGTATACAGGTGCAATTCATGCGCCATGTGCATGTATACAATGAGTGACATCTCAGAAATCTCAGATGACTCCTCCAGTGTTGTAGTCGAGACCACTTAAGACATTCACAAGACCACACAAGACCAACACAAGACCTCCTGTCTGAATTCAAGCCACAAGCTATTCAAATGAACTGCAACAAAAGCAATCCTTTGTCATTGTTCGCCCTGTCACTGGTGACTGGTCTTATGTCTGGTCTGACGCATGGTCTTATGTCTGCTCTGATGCATGGTCTTGTGTCTGGTCTGATGCATGGTCTTTTGAATGGTCTGATGCATGGTCTTGCGATGGTACCGACTACAACACTGGACTCCTCTCACCGTGTAATGCCCTGTGGTATACTACACACACGCATATATGCCAGATATGAGGCACACGTCTTAGGGGAATGTCTAACTTGCGAAGGGTGACACTGACAGGTCAAGTCTTGCCATGCCATATGTACGACATATTTAACCCTCCTAGGCTGAAGTCACTCTTTGGGTCACTTGGTAAACACCTCAAAGAAGCACAGCTGTGTTGTGTTGTGCACTGCACTAACTGTCCCTCACAGGAATATCAGATTGCACTTTTGTGCTGCCCAACAACGGTGCTTCACTGTTTCATGTGCATAACTGTGCAGTAAACCAAATGCAGTGAAGAGGACTGCACAAAAGACCCTGGGTCATTTTGTGCTGACAACCTACTGTGTACACACTGAACCTGTGCATGTTTGAGTTCCATATAGAAACTACATGCTCACCAGTGACTGTGGGCATTTGTGCACATTTGTGCTGTAAAACCATAGGAGGGTTAATAAATAGAAAAAAAAAATTGAAAAAGTATTACTGGATCAGCAAATAAAGAACTTTTTTCAGGTCTGTCCGGTTACAATTTGATTTTCAGAAATGTATTTGCATTGCTGTATAACTGACAAGGATTATTTCTGAACCGGGGCTGGGATGAGAATCTTTAAAAGTACTCCCAAATGCCCCACCTATTGATGCCAATGTACACTACACACTGTCACACATGCTATTTACAAACAGCCTAGATTTGCCAAGATTTTCCAAAGCCAAATTATATTGGGTTACCAGTCAACATATGTTACATACAACTGCTATGACCGGTGCTCAGCTCAGTTTGCAAAGTGTATTAATTTCCTTTATCTTGTAAATGTGAAGCTCCATGAATGCTCCCCCATATTACAAGTCTCTTGCATTTTTGTGTCCAGGGTTTTTTAGCTATGTGAAATACAAATGAAACTGTCCCTTGTTTGTCACACTCACCGATGTAGTTGCCGGCTGTTGCCCGGGAATCTACTGCTATAATGACTCCATGCTGGAACTTGAAACCCAGCGTGGTGGTCCCATGGAGGAACTCAATCTTTGGAGAGGATCCGTCCCCTCCCGAGAAGTTTTTCAGGAATTCCGCAGGCTGGAAATTGGGATGAATTTAATATTAGATTTGGATCTGGTACATGTAAATCGAATAGCCTCACTCAACTTTCTCGAATGGAAGCTGCACTATGATTGGCTTGATTGCCTCTATGCCGATGACCAATCATAGCACGTCTTTCAGTTGCGGGTGACAGGAAGAAAAGAAAATGGTTGGAGCCATTTTGCAATTGATCAAGCTGTCGTGTTACCGACAATGATCAAGAGAGTCAATTTTCAGGGGTGTGGATTGGCAAAATACTCGTAGATTTCACCATTTTAATGAGATACAAGGTGAATAAACATGCCCAGTAAATACATAACCTCACCAGGAAGGGTTGTATGACATTTTGTTGCATGCATAGATGTATCTGTGATGGCAGAGTAGGTTGGCACAATCGAAACAGCGAAAACTGTGTTTATATGAGCTGCACATGTCTATCTCTCAGGTTTATAAAAAACTTACAGTTCTGGAAGTAAAGTTCCAGACAGAAAAGTGGGCACAATTACAGAATACTGCACAACTTATCTATCCCAGCATGCCCACTTCGCTTCTACCTCATATTAGTTGAAGCCACGCAACATCAAAGCAGCCAACAGAATACGTCACTGCACAGACAATGTTTGAGATGAGCCTGGCTTTGACCTTGACCGTTCATGTCTTGGAAGTCATTTTCATGTTGCGGAGTATTCTGTCATTGCGGAGTATGATAAGTGGCATCCGTCATGTCCGTATACGGAATTCTTTCTCTTTTAAAGTGAATGACCGGTGTACAACTCATTGGAGCCACAGCAACCGAGCTTTGTGCTGGTCAGGAAACCGTCCCACAGTGTTACAATCCCCCAAAATTAGGACCTGTGAGTCACATAGAGTGTGGATCACAGTCCTATCCTTCCCCCTGGAAAAATCATAACCCCCAGTCGCCCCCTCACTTGCATTTCAGAGACGGAAACATTTTCAAACCCACATTCCTAGTCCTGAGGATGCCATTATTGATGCCTACAAAATCCAAGTCAGCTGTTGGGGAAAAGCCTACACAGGGAAAATTTCTCTTCTTTTGTAGGCCTAGCGTACACATCATCACATGCATTCTCACAGTTGGGATGACATCACAGAGTCTGGTTTCTTCTCTCTGATTGGTCAGTTGGTGGATGTTCCATATGTCACACTTGAAACTCAGAGGGGCAAATATAGTGTTGTGGTCTATGACTGAGAAAAACCTGAATTAGGGCTTATTGACTAAACTCTTATCAAACATGTCAAATGTGCCCCAAATTTCGCTACATGTTTTTATGCCCTATGAATATCTCCCACACTGTACCGAAATGGTTTCAGTTATTTTTTATCATGTTGCAGGAAAAAAGGAAGAAAGCATGCAAATCCCTGTACAAAAGTGAATGGAGAGTTGCCCCTTTGCCTAACCCAGATTGCACATTGTTTTCATTTGATTACTATCCCTCCGAGACGTAGTACAGTCAGGGAGTCCACCTGGGTTACCCCTTTGCCAAGGTGTGAGTGCAATAATTTTAAATGGAACATTGACCACAAGAATATCCTGATGTGACCAGTGTCACTGGCATGACTGCACCCTACAGGCCATAGGCCCTCAGGCTTTATCATATATAGGCCTAGGCTCGTATGTCCATGGAGGAAGGATCCCCTCCTTCCTCCATGGTAGGCCTACTTGTTTGTCCAATAATCCAGTTACTACTATTAGTATTACTAAGCCCCACTTTAGTGTGAAGCCCCCGCTCAGAATCCTGGCTATGCCATTGAGTCCAAGTAACTTGGACTCAACAATTTACAAATCGCCTTTTTTTATTTACGGGCCTACTACGAACATGACGAAAGTACTAGGTTAATATTTGGTATACAATGGTAACATGTTAAAAAAGGCGATTCGTATGCTACTACTACTAGTACTACTAATGTTGAGCCCAACGGATTAGGCTGCTACACTAACTACAACAAGTGCAAAGCAAACCTCGGCAACTGCTGGAACTGTAAATTTCGGATTTTCTAAAGGGTCATCTTGCAGCAAGTTTACGTCCGTACACTGTCGGATTTTTGCTCCAAATCCTCCCGACCCTTTGTGGAAGTTAAGGCCGCATACATTCTCGAGCGCCATGATTGATAAATTGGATTTTTGCACATCATGCATGTCGGGCGCCCTCTGCAGTTGGCTTATTGAAAGTAGGTGTGTTGGTGTCGTCTGCAGCAAGCGATTGTTACATCCATTGCCTTAAACAAATAGCCCCAAAGTCCCTGTCATTCTGACTTCTTCTTCTCTCCAGCCGGCCCAGGCCAACAGCTAGCACTGGTCTTCTGTCAAGTCTCAGTGATCTTGTCTCGCAATCATTCACGCTGCTTCAAAAATGACTGCTTTAGTGTGCAGGACTGCACTAAAGCAGGTAAGAATACGTGTAGGCCTAGGCTTATTTCACACGTACATGTACATGTACATGATCACGCAGGCTAACTTTCTGACTTCAGTTTAGGGCCGGAGAGTTAGGCCTACTAGATAAACTTTAAGTTTTTGTAAGGTTATTTGTCTGTTGTGTTTTTTCTACTTTCATCAAGTTACATTTGTAGATGAACCAGTCCATGAATTGGCTGCCAATTTGACGCCAGTGTAGTGGCAGTGCACATTGGAGGATCACGTACTAACTGTTTATGTAGAAGTTTATATTGCCCCAAAATATTTGATGTTGAAATGATTTTTACTTAACCTATACAAGAAGAAGAATGGGAAGGGTTCTATATACAGACACCAGTAATTATTCCCTACAGCGACCTATTCAGAAAGCAAACACATGTCCAGAAAAGTTCAAATTAGGAGGGAAAAACTAAGTTGTTTACTTAAAAAAACTTAGAAAAACTTACAAAAAAATTTTCAGACCAGTCTCATAGTGGCGTCCGTATATGGAACTCTTTCCAGAAAAATACCTCCTATTGCTGTTTTTAAGTTCATCAATGAATTTTCCTTGACTCAACGTAGGATTTCGTTTTGTTTTCTTCAGAGGGGATGGTGTGAACAGAATTCCCTGACTCAGGATATCCCTGGGTGTCATTATTCAAGCATGTAGTATATCCGACACCTCTTTTTGATTGTCAGATTCCGGCGCTCATCATCCCAGGCAGAAATTTCTCATCAAGCCCGATGAGCTCTGGCAAGATCTATGAGCTGCGCACGTACACGTTCAAACCGGCCCACTTCCGGGAATATCTGGACCTGACTAAGGAGAAATTGCACCTGCGGACTGCTCTCTCCAAACTGTATGGCTTTTGGGTCACGGAGCTTGGAGGAATCAATGAAGTCAATCACATCTGGGAGTTTGGTAATGTGGTAACATGCTTCTAATTGGGGCTTTGCAGAGCACTGGCTTTTGACAAGTGTACATGTATGTGTTGGGCATGATTGATTGATCAGCATGATTTCATGATCTAGTGCTGCGCTATATCAATCCTTCAGGGATCTCTGACTTTGCTTTCCTTTTTGAAGCAACCTTCCACAAACGGTGAATTAGGAAGAAAAAGCAATCATTTGAAGGTGACATTATTGACAGATCTCACACGACAAGATGAAGTGATTGTGCAGGTGATGTGCAGATCAATTGCCTGCACCCAGCGTATCTACTTGAAGATTCTTTAAGGGGAAGATATTTCTCCATTCCTGTATCCCTTGAATGAGTACAGACACCAGAAGCTGATTCAAAGAATTTCCTCCACCAAACAGATAGCTTTGGCCACCGCACTGGAGTCCGGCAGAAGCTCGCTGCGGACCAGACATGGAACGAGTCGTACTTTAGCAAGATCACACCTCTCCTTGTGAAGCAGGAAAACACCGTCCTCTTGGCATCTTCATTGAAACAAGTGGAAGATTCCCCTGTCGCAGAGGGAGGTGGGTGCTGGTCTTGGCATCACGGTGATGATAATAAAAAAGAAACATTCACATTCCCTTCAATCTTTTTTTCAATCCGCTAATTTTTTGATGGAAGGATTAATCAACAAAATTGCCTGTAATTGCAGTCTGTCTTGAGGATGGTTTCGCTAAAGTGTCTTGGCAAGTCATTGAATGCACTGTGTGTAGCTTTAAACTACAACCTGTCTCTGTAGTTAAACTTCATTTTCCACTAGTTGAGAATGTTTGAGATTTTTGGCTGGTAGTGAATTTGATACAGGTGAATCAAATAGGAAGATGTAACCAAACATTTGATGCACGAGTCAATGGATTTAGTAACTGATTAATATTTTGGGCCTACATTTAGTTTGTCAACCTAGACTATTTTTCTTGACTGTCTGTCATGTTCCAATGAACTCCAAATACATGAGCTTTGTTGTACCTTTGAGAACCAAGAAAGAAATTCATTACCACGTTGTTCGAAGCAGGCATTTTCAATCGGTTTTCAAGTGGAAAATAATCCGCTCCAAGCAGGAACAAAAGAAGGTGTGTTTTGAAATGAAATGGATAGTCATATGGTACATAGGCTGCAGCCGAATCTCTTGTCTAGAGCTTGGTCTAGGTCTTCGCTCCATTGGAAATGCATGGAGACGCGTAGACAATAGACCTAGCCGCAGCTCTGGAAGCCTGTTTCGGACACGGCCTTATTCACTGCATAAGCATGCAAGTTTATGCACGTTTGATGCAGAGCATGCTGAGTACGCACAACGAACATAGCCTGGCATGATTGGTCTTCGCGTGTATGCTGAATGCGTGCAAGAACCCATTTGGAAAACTTGGTACCATTTGTCTTTCTTTTGCCGTTGACGTTGCACTTCAGCTCGGGGCAGATACTATTGGGAACTGACCTCAGTGAAGCTTAAATTTTCAAGGGGGTGTTGTGAGTACCACCTAAGAAATGGGGTTCTGAGTGTTTGGTGCTCTGTACAAACAGGTGTGTATGAGCTTTGCCAGTCTGAAGCCAAACCGGGCAGTGAGGATCTCCTGATGCAAGCGATCTCCAAGCGGGCGGAGTTTGTCGTGACAACCGGGGGTGGCAAACTGATGGGGCTTTTCTCCACCGATGTTGGCCACAATAACAGAAGTAAGAAAACCAAATTAGCATCAAGTAGTCTAAGAGGGAATTGAGATTGTATTTCAAACACTTAGCTTCCTAGATCCTTCAAAATCCACCAAGGGGGTTTAGTTATCATTGTTTTACATGGGATCTGATACCCGTGGAAAGTTCATAAGCATTGTTGTAGAATATGCCGAGGGTTGCTTTGTACGTTCTTGACACATAACCTCAAGTAAAAAAAAAAAATAAACCAACAATTGCCTGTTGCAGTCTGTGTCGTTCATATTACCACTTTGAGAATAATAGTTTTAAAAGTTTATTTAGTGATGGGAATGGTTGAGACCAGTCCCCTCTTCACATTCCAGTGAGTAGATTGGGAACCAGCACGTAATTTACAATGTAACTCATTTATTCAGCTCCAAGAGACCCCAGAGCTATCCCGGTTTTTTACCTCAGAGATGAGTGATTTTGGAGGATTGAAGATAAGCCTCCGGCACACCACAATCAAAACTTGGCGAGGCAACTTTGGCAATGCATTTGGTGCTTGTATTGTCTCACGTCTGATTTTCAAAAACAAAATATTCATTATCAAATTGTAAATTTTACTCTTCAATCTTTGTAGTTTATCATCTATGGAGTTATGAGAGCATGGACAGAAGACGCGAAACAAACATTGCTCTGATGGAGTCTGCCAAAGGTACAGAAAAATTGAAAAATGTTGGGCCAATTCTGGTCAGTACTTGTTCAGGCAGAAAATCCCTGCGAAGAGTAATGGTTAGCATGTTTCACACATTTGCTAGCAATTTGAGCATGAGTATATCTGGTTATTTTCAGATTCCTGTGCTATAAGCTTGGAACTGTGATCAGCAGTGCCAAACTCTCTGCATAGCATGCAGAGTAACAAAATTGGGTTCTGCTTATTACAGAAATTTACTGAGCACACTATACATGTAGCTGTCCTTAGCAAAACTAGTAAGCAGTCTAAATGGCATATGATGTGTATACATGCATGAATGTGCCATGGGACCAGTTGCCAATTTCACAGAGAGTCTAACCTCAGAAGAATGCTAACACTGGGAACACTCGCTTAGCAAAAACTGCCTACCAGCCAAAATGCAATGTGATATGTGTTTTGCTTTGTAACTGGTTCTCAGTGTTTAGGATATGAATTTGTTAAGCACTGTTTCCTGGTAAGAAGCTCCATATGTTGGACACCAATGAAATAATGTATTGATTGTTCGCATCTGATGCCATAAGTTTGTAAACAGAAGTTTGTGTTTTGCTAGCCTGATTCACACAAGTGTACGATAGGCTCAGTAGCCTACCACTCTTCCCCCAAATGTTGGCATGTCAGTACAGTGAAAGAAACAATATCCTTGCTGTTATTACATGTAGGACTGCAGATTTTTGATGATTTCACCAATGAGCCAGTTTGGTACTCAACTTGAGAATGTCAGTACACATGCAAAGCCGGCCCTATCAGCACGGTGCTGGCCCACTCACACAAAGTGGGTATGTTCAAAGGTGGCATGACATCAGGTGTTCTTGAACAACCTTTTCATTTTGAAATACAAAACTGACTCGGTGTTTTCTTTTCTCGTAGCTTTCTTTGCATAGTGGTGTTGGTGAATGTAAAGTGCAGATGAGGAATCCCCCAAATTGCTTTCTGTCAAGATCATGATAGTAATTTTTCAGGCATTTTTATTTCACCCATTTTCTGCCACCGACCCCATTGTGCATAGGAAAATCAGAAAGAAAGGAGGATTAGTGAGAACCCTGTCCCTTCTGACTTTGTCCTGTTTCAGATTATACCAAAGAGCTGAATGATCACGTGATCAGCACTTCAAACAAGCTGATGATTCCGTTTCCAGTCTCTCCTCTGAAGTAGAATTGGTGTCAGTGCATTCCTCCTGGGAAATCCCGTCAAGCAGTCCTAGGTTTCATTCGGAAAAATGGAGAGTGCCTCGTGAATTTTAGATTTATTTACAGTGCGTAATCTCCTATGGGGAGAAGCTTGTTGGAATCACTCATGTGGCAAAATCAGTGGCATTATATGGCATTAAGAAAATGTCAACCATCTCTACATTTCTTTGAACAGTAAATTTTGTGCATTCATTTGTACTTATGATTGGTGTATTTGCCCCACTTTATACTCGATTTTAAAAACTATAGGTAACTGATCATAACTTCTATGTATCCACTGCCCACTGTATACCTCATTTTTGGTAATTTGTTTATAAAGTCACCTTGTAAAGTATGCTGTCTATTTTCAAGAATTTTATTGTATAGGAAAGATCAGATATATTTTAAAGACTTTTTAAAATGCCAGTAACTGACCATAACTTCCACGTGATGTACCACTGCACACCTAATATGTGATACAAATTTGTTAATAAAATCATACTGTAGTGTTCTGTGCATTCTATTTTTCGAAATTTAATGTCATAATGTAAGGTATGTTTTAAAGACTTTTTCTAATCATGGAAACAGAATTCTAAGGCCACCTGTTTTAATTGGGTTGCAGATTAGCTCGTTTAATGTTTTTAACAAATTCAGTTCTAGCCATTTTTTATTTTATTTTTTCTGCGAAACTTCTTATTACCACAATAACAGCACAAAAAGGTACTGAATTGTGGAATCTACACTAGTTTATGGTAAAATCTCACAGCATAAGTGTTTTTTTAAAAATCCTCTCTGGGTCTGTAGTCTGTGTCCTTGTTTATCAACCCATTGAGACAGAAGCATGGCTGTTTTCCATTTGAAAGTTAATTGAATTGATTTTGATTCCATCCCCTGACACTACCTCCTGGCAATGAAAACTTAGAAGAAAGTGTGACCTAATGAAAGACCTTGAGAATAAAATCAAGTACCATGTGTACAAATATAGTTGCACATTGATGAACTGCAGACTTTTTGTCATTCCATATTTAGATGTTGGAATTTCTTTAACCCTAACAGTCCTCAGTCCTCCAAGAGGTGAAGGATTGAGGACTGTTAGGGTTAACTATGAACTGAAAAGTAATACTTTATTAGCAGTGGAATACTTTGCAAGAGAAAACTGTTTTTGAAAAGTCTTAATGGACTCACTTGCCTATCCCTGGGAAAAAAACTTTAAAAGTAGCCAAAGAAAAAAAAATTGGAAAGTAACAGAAATAAAAAAAAACATTTAGAGGATGAAAATCACCAACTCACTAAACCAAAACTGATTGATTCCTACCCTGGAAAAAAGTGGTTTGCCCCCCCCCCCGCAAAAACTCTTGGAGATGCCCATAATAGGGCTACAACAAAGAGTGACGAGAAAGGAAAACTAGGAGAGGGGTGGCAATTTTGTGGAGCTCTAAAGCACAAGAATTTCCCGAGCAAAGTAAGTTAGTATCATTCAGCAATTTACCATTTTGAGTGTTGTAGGGGGCCCTGCTCCCTGCCTCTCCGGGAAAAAAAAGGAAAAGAAAAAATGAGGGAATTAGGAAGGGGAGGAAGGGGAGGGGATGAAAAATCACCAATTTGCAAAACAGTATTTTTGTATTAATTATTGAGGCCAGTTAGTAGTGTGATGAGTGGATGGATGATATGGTATACGAAGGCTCGTTTTCAGTTGATCTGGATATCGACTCGCAGTCATATTTAAAGCATACGGCTATAGAGTCGCCCAACCTGAAACTTTCAAAGTGTTGAAGAAACCCTTTTGAAATGTTCACTCATGTTCACTCTTTCGAGTTTCAGTCACGGTGAGAAACCGTTGATATGAATGAGGTGGATGTGAGGCCTTGCCAGAGAAATGGAGGAAACAAATAAGAATTAAAAGGCACAAACTCTGCACTTCCTGCCCACATAACCTTATTTAGACCCCACCCAAACTGCTGCTGGCTTCCTAAAGGGTGATTGCATGCATTGATTGCTGCGACGGTGATGCAGTCCTAGCCGCGCCGGCCGGCGCAACAGAAGCTACTCGATAACGCGCGTCCGGCCTGCTTAGCCAGGCATAAAACAGAGGGCGCTCTTCATAGTCGGTTTGATTTTTATGCTTTGCCGGCTTTGCGTCAGGCTGTGACTCGACAGAACCTGTGGTGTCCGAATCAAGTGTTCTACGGCTGTGGCTTTGCTTTCACAGCCGTACCCTCGATGGAGCAGCGGCCGCGCGTGCAACATAGCCGCAGTGACAGAAAGGATTATTGTCTACGTCTGTGCTTTAGGCCGGCCTGAGCCAAGTAAGCGGCCTTACTTCTGGCCGGCTGGAAGAGGAAACTTGCAAGTTGCATGCTACCGGTAGCTCTGGCTGTAGAGAGTGTGCCACGGGTGATGTGTTCTGCATTTTGTGCGAGTTAAGACTTTGGATATCAGTATGGGTGAGTTTCCGTTGTTATCACAGTGTATTTCTGCATGAAATTTCTGTTTTTCCACCGTAGAGTAGACTTGGTAGGCTTACATTGTAGGTTGGTCTGGTCACATTGGTCAACATTGTACTGCCAAGGCATGCAAGGCAATGGCAGTGCCGCTGCTACCCTAGCCCAGGTTGGCCGACGTCTACATTGCATTGCGACTAACGTCCAGCCTGTATGAAAGTCCTCTTACTGTGCGAAATTTTTTGCAACAGTTTTTTCTCACATTTTTACCTGACAAAGACAGCTCAAAATGTCATTCACAAGTGCCTTGTATCCTGAATTCCATGCTGTGTTGAAATTACTAAATACGCCTGCAACAACGTATGCCTACAATGTACATATATTTTGCAGGAAATTCTGCAAAACTCCACGCTTATGGAATTCAAGATACAAGGCACTTGTGAATGACATTTTTTGCTGTCTTCGTCAAGTAAAAATGTGAGAATAAACTATTGGAAAAAATTCCACGGAGTAGGCTAGGAGGACTTTCACACCCTGGACGTTAGTCACAATGCAATGCTACCCCCAGAACTGTCTGGTCCGACATCCGCCCTGCTTCCACGAACGTTCGTCATGTTTGTGTGAGTGTGGTGAGTCGGATACCACAGTTCTGGGGTACAATACTGCATGCAGTGCAGATGTTGAGTGCATCTTTGAAACTTTGCACAAATTTAAAATTTGTGTGCACAATAAAATTAAACTTATCACAACAGATATTACCATGACAACTGCACAAAAATTGCATGGATTCATGAACCACAGGCAACTGTCACAAGAAAAAGAGACTGACACACACTTTTTGCATGATTTTGATCCAGTCTGTTTCGTGCGTGATGTACTGCGTAGCACGGACTTATGTTATGTGGCCGGAGCATGGTACGCCATGCCAGCCGGCCATGAGAAATATCGCCATTCAAGAATTTTGATGTTAATAATAATAGTAATAATGATAACACAGTTTTGTATAGTGCATCACACTAAAATCTTGATGCACTTCACAGTCTTATTGCCATGTGAAAGTAATTAAATTTCCCTGTTGATATTTAATTTGGACTTTTCTTAGAGCCGTATATGTAGATCTGCAATAAAATTAAAAGCAGGATCCCAGACAAATAGCAAAATAAGGATTTTGAAATGACCCCCAAAATTATTACTCTTTTGTACTGGAATCCTAGCCTTTACTCAAGGCAACAGTTTCCCATCTTGACTGGTGTCAGATAGCTGGAGACTAGCCTTCAAAGGAAATGGGCTGGGCCCGGTTGAACGCCAACCATTATGATTCCCTTTAAAATTGCACAGTTCAAAGCACAGAAATTGCGGACATTCAAAGATCACGCTCAACATTATCTGCGCAGATTAGGACTGGTCTTACAACCAACTTGTATGCAGTTTGGCCTTCTCAAAACACTTTCCTACTCAAACGCAAACCAACTCATATGCAAGCCACCTCTATGGATACTTCCAGAACTGTAATGTTTATACAAACCTTACAGATAGCTCTGTACAAACTCGCATGACACAGTTGTGGCTGTTTCAAATGTGCCAACTTACTCTGCCATCACAGATATTTGTGAAACAAAACTTCACACATGCTTTCTTGGTGAGGTTGGATGTGTGATGAGGAGGTTCGTTCACCGTATATCTCATTATATTCAATTGGTAAAATTCCTGAGTATTTTGCCCATCCGAGCAGCAGAAAATCAGCAGCATGTACGCTCTCAATCACAGTCAGCAGCATGACAGTATGACCATTCACAACATAGCTCCTATCTTTTCCTTGTTGTTTTCCTGTCACCGGCAAATGAAAGTCGAGCTGTGATTGGTCATTGGAATTGAAGTAATTGGCCCAATCATCACTTGGCTTTCAACTGTGGGTGACTGGGAAAAAAAGGAAAAGATAGGAAAAGAAAATGGATATGATAGAACATGGATATAATGGCCCAGAGAGGCTTTTGCCACTGAACCTCCATCATTAAAAATGAAGAAACGCTTTGCCATCACTGCTTTTAAAGTCAGTCTGTACAGTGTACATGTAATTGGTGCATTGCAGGAGGACTGTGCCTCACAGTGTCTGTTGCTGTACGCACTAACTACGCGAAGAAATACAGAAGCAAAAGCATATCCAGGAGCAGTTCACAGACCAATAATCCACTGCCTTTTTAAAAATTGGCATGTAGCTTCCACTACTGTGACCCTGCAAGATCATTTTCAATGTTGCCATACCTTCAGAGCATTTTCACTTTGTCATTCCAAGCTACTTGTACATGTATGCAACGTGCATAATGTCGATCCTGCCAGTTCACTTAGTGGTGTGGAAACATACATGTAGGCCTACACTGCTTTGGGAAACATGGTGACGTAACTTGGTTCTATTTGCTTGTCTATTTTGTTTTGGGGAACAGCTGTTGTGCCTCGCAACTTCCGTCTTCTGGAAGAGTTGGAGGAAGGTCAAAAGGGCGGTGAAGGTTTTGTGAGCTGGGGATTGTTTCGTGATGATGACATCCTGCTAATTAATTGGTCTGGCATGATCCTGGGCCCTCCTCGGGTAAGTGTTGCAGGTGTATAGATCTCCATGAAGCCCTCTACCACTTGTGGACTCTATCATTTCACAGTGATCTGGCCATCCACACTTTTTTAATGTTTAGCTAATAAATACAATTTTTTGATATTTAACAACAAGATATATCATGCATCATGCATGTACATGTATGCCTCGCTTTTGATAAACATGCAAGTACGACAGTGTTTTGATGCCCTGTAACTTCAAGTCTTTGCCTTGGAGCGATGTTTGTTGTCATGACAACCTGCAACAGTTGAGTTGGGTACCACACGCAGCTTGTTATGTACTAGTGTTCAAACAGCAAACCTGCCTACCACTCATGAACAGAGTGGTTCAGTGGTGTTACGTGCTTTGTTGTCGAAGATTGTTGCTGGTTTGCACACCTTTCTGTTCAAAGCAGCTAGAGCTCTGAATCAAATACATGTACATGTCACCCCTCACTCCAACATTATAGTCTAGATTGTGTAACAGTAGAAGCACTCTGTGTTTGCAGCAGAACTTTGGTGAGTGGCATTCAGCTCAGTAATTGTGAGGAGTGAATCAGTTTTACCAACACAGGAAAGAGGTTACTGTTGGCTGTGAACAAATTCCTACCACAGTACTTGTATCAGTACCCTTATGTCATTGTATGTATAGAGGCTTTGCGCAGTAGCCATCTTGCAGGGCAGTTATTTTGTTCCACAGGGAAACTTCCTTCACACGTACCCAGTGGAACAAGGCACAGGCCTGCAATTGGCAGCCATGCAAACCCCTCTATTGGACGAGTTGGAGAAGGGGGATTGGCACGGTCTGTAGACACAGTGCTTTTGATGCTGAGCGTAGACACAGCACTCAAAATGAGGGATTGGATTTCTTCTGCTTTCACAGTATCATGTATTCTGTGTACTCTGCTTGCACAAATTAGGATTGTCAATTTGTCATAGAAGTTACCTTGAATCCAGGGACTTAAGGTAATTTTGATTTTGCGGTAATGTAGTTAAAAATGTAGTACATTTGCGTGTAGATCTCCTGTCTGAAGGATATGTATTTCAATTTCACCGTGCAATCTTCTGTTCTGATTTATTCATATCATTTGATTCTGAACTTTGTTCTCTTCTTTGTTGTTATTGCAGACTGCTTTTGAAAATCGTATGTATAATTTGACACTGGAGTGTGGCAGCTATTATCCTAAACAGCCTCCCGAAGTGCGCTTCACTACTAGGGTCAACCTGAATGGTGTCGATGCGCATGGCCATGTAAGATTTGTTCATTGGTTTCAAAAGAAACCCTCCTGAACCCTCTTTCAAAATCCTTGCCTGAGCCTTCTTGGCAGTAGCTGACAGTGGTACTTACATGTACTTGTACATGTACATGGATGTTTATGGGAAGTGACTCTGGCCTCTACAGAGTTAGACTTGACTCAAGTCTGGATCTCTGTGACATCTTTGTTTCTGCTTTGGATACATATCGAGACCATGCGCCGTTACTCGCTTTGCGCCCTCTTGTGTCCACTTATTACTATGAGTTCAGTTCAGAAATCCCAACTTGACGAATCTGACAACCATTTGTACCCAGCGAATGGGCTTATCTATCAAAAGTGGTAGCAGCCAATCACATTGCTGGACTTATTTTTACTTCTTTCATACCTTCATTATAATGAACGAGTCTACAAGTCTGACTGCTTTGATTGGTGGAAATTCCGTATACATTGTGCAAGATCATGTCGTTCATATGCAATTATGAATAATATCACCGACCAGGGGTCCGATTGGCTTATCCGTCAAGTCGGACTTACACGTTGTATAGTAAAGGCTATTAAATGAGGGTGCCTTGTAAGGGTTATGCGAGCTGCCGGGCCAAGCACGACGCCCGTGTAGTGCGTACGGGCTGAAGGGATGGCTGACTTGGGAAGAGCACCATGTAAGTCTGACTTGGTTCAGGTCTACTACAGAGTGGTTCAAAAAAAGTTAAGTTAACCCAAGTTCAAGGTGATTGTTTGCCCAATTCCTGAAGTTCCTGAAAATCTTTTTTTGCCTCATGTTGTTGAGTCGGGCGTTCAACAGTAATCCTGAAGAGAAGGTCGATCCAGCTAAACAGGATCTCAAGATGTGGTCCGTTGCAGATGGCGTGTACAAAACTGGCTCGTCCCCAGAAGCTTCTTTACTGCCCTTAGCTTGCAATACATCTGGACGCCTTGAGCTTGCATGTCTTGCAGCTTGCACTACATGTTGCATTAAGCTTGATCCGTTAATTGCAAGGAAGGCATCTTCAGTTCGTTGTCTAACTCCGTTCACTGTAATTGAGAGCCTTTTCTGTACACTCTGGATTTGGCGTCGCGGCCAGGCATTGGCAAAAGGGCAAGCTTCCGTTTCAGACTTGATAAGCGTGGCCTTACAAAGCATTCTCAATCTGTATCTACCGTTCACATTCATCAAAGAAAAGAGAGTTCCGCGATGTTACTAAATCTAAAAAATGGTCCATACTTGCCCGATAGATTTTTTTTGGACAAATTGGGAAATACCTCTCAACTCCTTAAAAAAAAAGTGGGTTGCTGGATCGTTTCAATTGTGTTTTTAAGATCCCATGCGGCTACACCTACATGTACCATTTCTTCAGGATTATTGCTAAACACCCTACTCGTCAACACTTCAAATTCTCTGGAATATCTGGAAATGGGTGGACAATTACTGAGACTTGGGTTAACTTATTTTTGAACCACCCCAAAGCCAGTTGCTTCCCATTTTGCCAGCTGTAGCCAAGTAACTTGGACAGGGCTCAAAGGCTGAGCCCGTTACCCCTTCTGTTGTGCAGTACCAAAACATTTGATCTGTGCTCAGGAAACAAGGTGATGGACCCTCACGCCACATCAACCCTGACCTTGGAGGATCTTGTTAGGTAAAAGGAATGTGGATCAATGATGTGTAAAAGTGGCACACATTTGTGTTAAACTTAGACCAAGCTCGGGCATGAACTTAAGTTCAACCATTAGTCAGTTGGTTTTTACCAGTGCACCTCTGCAGTAGCCTTAAGCAATCCCTAGTTGAACTATTTGTAATGTGTACACTCTCATCATTATTCACATTTTGCCACTTGTGGCAACTCTTACGGCATTCACAGTCAACGATGTCTCCCACAAATATTTTCAAGTGAATGGTTCCCTCTGTACTAATAACCAGTGATGCCACCATACCCCAGGGGGCTGATTCCAAATGGTGGACTAGATGTTTCAAACTATCCACTGTTTGGGCCACATGTTCGTTCGGGTATTAATGTTGCTTACTTTTACCATCTAAAGAGACTTTTCCTTTTTTTTTTTCTCCCTTCCTTTTGTGCAAACTCCAGGTTGACAGAAGGATGTTCTCCTCGCTGTCAAACTGGCAGCCGAGTAACACTTTAAAGACTGTGCTGACAAACATACGGGAATCTATGGGATTAAAAGAAAATGCCAAGTTACCACAACCTCCTGAAGGATCCACATATTGAAGATGATGGTTTATGTCGAGACCGCTACCCACCACCCTGCATAACATGCAGCAGACATCGCGTACTAAGACAACATACACGTACATGTAATGGAGGACAAATCAGTGACACATACAATTTGCTTCGCTTTAAGTCTTATGTTTCACTCCTTGTAAAGAGTTGTATGCTTTTCACTGTTACTGTTTCAACTCCTGATACCCTGTTACTTGTTCTGCATTGCTGAAACATCAGATCTTTGAAGTTGTTACATTTTTGTGACTTTTGTAAAACCCAAATCATACTGGTATCATGTGACAGCAGTGAAGCATTTGATTGGATGGCATCTTTTCCACTTTGTCCAGCTGATGTTGTGCATGATTTCATGGGAGCAGGGCAAATTGCATGTGAGCTATGTGAAATGGATCGCCACAAAACATGCTTTCTGAATCAAACTTCCCCTTTTCAAAATGGCACTCCAAAGACATTCCACCAAGCTTTGTTCTTATTAAAAGACAAGACTCGTTTTGGAAATCCAAAACAAGTTCAATTTCGATAGGCAAGACAAAACATGGCACTCATGCAGGCCCATATGTCGAAAGCTTCATCAAATAACACAAAACAAGCTCACACGGTATCGCAACCTTGTATGACCCACAGTGCTCTACCTACATATTTGTCGTCTGAATGAGCATAAACCCATCGCTACTGAGCCTAGCTGCATAGTTGTGGTAACGAGTCTGTGTCCTTGGCTGACACTTGCTGTGAATGACACCCCCGAGGGCTCACATGTACCTGTATACAGAGTTCATATGTCCAATGTTTTATTGAGCAGTGGTTCCTACGGCGTTCTCTAGATGAAGATACATGCATGGTATTGGATTGATTTGAGTTTGGCTGGCATTCTTCGGAGCAAAACTGGTCCTTTCTGGCTCTACTGTTGAACTTTCTCAGAATTTTATTTTTGTGGTGTTAGGGTGGTTGGAAGAGGGGGTCACTAGGATGTCCCTAACATTGGGCTATAGGGAGAGTGTTTTGAAATACAATGTACAATCAATACATGGTATAATTATCTTGATGTTCGCATAGAGCAGAGCTGTAATGAAGTCATCACAGGCCAGTGCCAGTCAATCTCTGGCATAAGTCATCAAGGTATTAAGATTTGAAGCTTAGCGCAGGGAAGGTGTGATGGGTACAAGACCTGTGGTGACTCCATGAAGAAACAAGCTCTCTTGAGAAGTGTGGTTGTGGCCAGAACCAGTGGTTTGTCCCTAGTAGTTTAGGACTAACATTTCGACAGTAGGCTCTGGGTTCTTTTCAGGAAGAATGCTGGACTCCATGAAGCAGTGCTGCCGAAGCACCACTGTGTAGGCAGGAGCGTACTAGTCGACGCAATCAATTGCAAATCCATTGGTTCTTGTTGACATGATCACATAAGAGAATATTCCTACGTGTACATGGGTGCCGCGGCAGGCCTCAATTCATCTTCTCCCAAGTTCTCAGTCTGCATAATCTCCACTTGTTCCATGTCCGTTTTCCGTGTTTCACCTCTGTACTACTGGCACGCATGGTCACGTGAAACACGGGAAATGTACGGGTAATCATAAAAAGACACCTTCATGCAAGGCAGTTCATGCGCTTCACATGTATACATGTCAACAGTGACGTTACCGTTCTTTAGTCTTTGTTCATCACCTGCTGCGTGTACTTGCAGCCTGACCAGCAGGACCTGATTACAGCTCTTTGCACAGAGGGCATGCAGCAATGCAAAGAAAAGCTTTTCTAAGCAATGGGGGGTTTTGTTAAAGGTTACTTCAAAAGAATGGGATAAGGGGCAGGAGTTGTAATTCATGCTTTCTCCGTGCTTCTAGATTCAGGCGTGGCCCTCTGGTTATTGTACCTGTAGTATCCATTCTGTGTAAACCCCTTTGTAAATTCTTGCAAACCCCCCCTCCCCCAAAAAATGACAACAGAAATTTAGAAATCGACAAACATTGCCTGAAACAGTTTGTGTGAATTTGAAGATGTGGTTGAAATCTTGTTCAAGGTAATTTACCGTGACTTCATTCATTCACGAGAGGGCGCTGTGTAATTCTGCCACACAACTGTCTCCAACATATTTGCATTACACGTATGCGTATCAAAGTGTCCAACAGCCACTCGATAGATTTTTTTATTTTACGGTCCTCCAGTGATGTATTGCATTTGATTTCCACGATTAATGTTGTTCAGGGCAATTATTTCGTATACTTTCCAAATTTTTTTAGTAATTAATGTAGACCATCCCTTCCTGAGTAGTTGAGTGTGTATTACTGATTGCCATTTTAATGATACAGTACATCTTTTTTTTTTTTGAGGGAAGGCGTTCCAATATTTTGGGGTCTCTTTTCCACACCCTACCTATCTGAATACGAAACATGTCAGTTTTACGCTGGGTTCAGGGTTGTAGCACAAGAAAGTGATTACCGGGTATTTGATTATTTTCAAAATACCATTACATAAGGGTTATATTAAAGCCAGAGTATACCTGGATGTCTGTTTGATTTTGCCATCCCTTATTATGGAACACCTGAATAATCCCCATCGCCTGATGGGTGAATAGCAGAGATTATGAAACATGAAATATTCGGCCCAGTGCATGGTGTGCCTGTGCCCTCTAAACACAGTGCAGATTGCACCGTGCAGCAGCTCAACTTCATGCAAACCCCATGCACGGTTGAGCGCTGTAAAGCAGCTCTTGGTTTTCAACCAGTTGAAGACACTTCTAAACTCACATGTAAGACTCCTTCTTCTAATATAAAGAAACAAATACATGTGTGTTATGGAATGATTAGAGAAATTTCCAAGACACTGAGGAGCACCTGTTGAAGTGGGAACAACTTCATGTCTCAATTTTATTCGGGACCCAGAAAGGAAAGAGAACAACTTGTACACAATGAGGATTTATTCAGGTGTTGTATGTTCCATTCCACTCGGCTTTACGTCATGGAATAGAACAGTATCGTTCAGTTTGAGGAATTATTCTTACCATTGACCTCATAAAAAGAAAATTATTTGTACAATGCACCTCGGCCTTTTTAAGTGTAGCTTACTACTTTGTTTCATGAAATTATGCTGTCATCTAGAACATAATTACCGTTCAATATTTATTCATCTGTTGTATTATTTCTTGTGTGTGTAAAACTAATAGCAGTGGTTTCACTAATACACTTAATCAATGTGACGAGGGTCTGAGTTATCCCTGAGGAAGCTACAGCAACCCTTCGTTGCCGCAGTGCTCCAGTCATACTTAGCAGATTCTACTTGATGAATTAGTCTGTAGGTAATTACGGGTGTTATGGTTCACGGGGTACCCGGGATACCATACATCAGAGCAGTGTGAAGTTAGAGAATCCACCTATGAAAAAAAAAAGTGTACTCAAGAACCAAGGGCTATATTTTGCATTTCCAGTAGTCACTAAACCTACTCTGAATGTAGAAATTGTGTTTCACTATACCAATCAAATTACTGTAAATGGTATTGTTTTAATAATAAAAATATTTCTAAGCACTTGCCTGTGAGTTTTTGGACTTATTTCTTGTGGAAGTGTGTTTGGTGTATAAGGCAGTGAATGCATTTGGAAATTTGTTACAAATCAGAAATGGGGGGGGGGAGTGGACCCTTGACTTCAGCACTAAAAATCTTGGGTATGAAATAGTTTTTAAAGTAAATAAAAGCCCCACTAATCCATATTTTATTGTTGCTCTAAACAGTGCCTTTAGCTTTTGAGTACTTTTGAATTTCAAACCACTCTCCCCACCCTACACTGCAACTGTCCATAAAGTTTGAACATCTACATGTATGTGTTTGTCAGTATGCTTGGGAAAGCCTGTACGTGTTCAATATGGTATGAATGGAAAAAGTGGAGATTTCAAAAAAAATATAAAATGTAGTGACGCTCTGTTACAGGACATGTACAGTGTATCGTGTCGGACAGGGTTCAACTCATTTGACAACATTTGTATAAGCAGTAGGTTGGCGGTATCCTACTGAGTACCGAAGGGAATACATCACACGCACAATTATGTGTGTTAAGGGCAGTGGCGAGAGAACCAGCGCATAAACCAACATGCATGCATTAATTCCTTTCGTTTGTATGGCACTTCCTGATTCCAAATCATAGCACTGAACTTCAAAATAACTCATACATCACTCTTAACTGTGGAGTTGAAAAATCAGTTTAATTCCAAAGCCACAAATGGCAGAAACTCCATACATTATTTTAATTTTCTGTTTTTTGTTTGTATATTAAGAGCTTGGTGGCAGATCATACGATTCACAATATATGGTATGATCACACCGTGGCACAATAAAAAATCCTCCAAATATCTTATCAATAAAATAGAAAATATCTGATTATCTGAATCAATATAGATACATTTCTTTTCTCAACGGCCTGTGCTAAAGCATTACAAGTGGATACTCATGGAGTGGCAAAAGAAATGACTAAACAAAACAAGCGTGCAAACTTACTTTGAGGGACAAAAAGCATAGCGCCCGCTCTGCCAAGATTCACTCGAGCAAAAAGTTCCAAGTTTAAAATCTTACCACTTTTGTTTTTCATACAAATGTGTGCCTTTCAAGTGGAAACAATGCCAATTTTTGCCTCTCAAATGTTGAATAATTTAAAATGTTCCTTTAAAAGTTTCCTGACACCTTGGACACAATTTTTGTTCTGATCAAGTGACATCTAGATACATGTACGTCTTAGCTGTTCTGTGAGATTATGCCGTTTTTTGGCCAGAGGCGCGCACACAATTGCGTTTAAGCACGTTGTCAAGAAACTTGTTATTCTCAAGTTTTATCAAACACTGCACGTGGAATACAAGTACAACCCCAACCTCTGCATGATCTCTTCATTCAAAGGATGAATGTACCATAAATCTCTTCATCCAAACACTGAAGCAATGGGGTTTGGGCCAACAGGGAAAAAATAAAGGGGTTTTTCAGTTGGGGTTTAGTGAAATCAACAGAAAAACTTGTGAGTTTCATGTATGGAACAGCTTCATCTTCATGTATATTCAGTTGGCCCAGGAAAAAAAGCGTCCTCTAAAACGCTTCAGATTTTGCTGTGGCACCCAGTTATCTTCATTAACATGTATGTATCAAAATGGCCATTAAGACGCATACATGCATTATCCAGGTAAGTTTCAAGTAAATGAGACATTACTTTTGGGTACTAACTATAATTTACTTCAGAAGGCAGCCAATTTTCGACAATCATGGTTTCTTCAAGCCATTTGGATACCTCTCAGAATACAAGCTACATTTTTGTAAATTTCTTCAACAGAAATCTTTGGGACAAATGGACAGGCAGGAGGGTTTTTTTAACCAGTAGCACCTGCCAGGGCCCTCCTCCCGTTGGATTGTGAGACTTCAAGCTAACAAAAGTCAGTGTGTTTTCTATGAACCTACTGGTGTCTCCATGTTGGTCTTCAGGCTGACTACAAGATACAGAGGTTTCAACTGCCCTAAATCATGGTTCCAGCGCATACATACTCCAGATGACAGACACTGACATTTCAACACGTCACATGATGCAATGGTGGTTTGTCTTTACCTGAAAGCACACAGATGCTACAAAATGAGCGCTGAGTTTATGGATGATGTGTACATGTGTCATTTTTGTGCAGTCTGACAAAACCATGAGTTCAATATGTTCAGATCTCTTGAAGGACAGAGCCCTTAATACATCCCATTAGCAAAAAAAATCCGGGATTGTCACTAAACATATTATACCACCATAATTTACCAGTCAAGTTGGCTGCTGTTGGAGTTTGATTGGTTTGGTGCTTAAGAAGCTTAGACAGAGTGCATCTATTCAAAGGAGACAGATCACCAGACTAGATGTCAAGTGGGCGGCTGGTGATTTAACCACACCTCATGATAATACATGAAGAAGAGCACTGTTGGTAGTTAAATGCACTTTCAAGGATTCGGTTCAAAAATACCATATGCAGGAATGTTTGGGAGGGACCATACTCCCTTAACAGTGCTTTGTTAATTTTAATTTTTGTTTTTTCCCACTACAATGTAAAATTAATGCACTCATGACATTCAGAGCTGTCTTGGATCTTTAAATAAGTCACAAGTTTGTGAACCGTACTGGGCAACAGCAGCAGAATTATTTTCAAAGTGGGGGGGTCCAGTTGTGAGACCATCTGGCATTGGCCATTAATATTAATAAGCCCCACCCCATTATAGGACCTGCCCACTGTCCCCCTCCCCTACCCTCACTTCTGCTGTCAGCCGCAACGGGTACACAGAGCTCATGGATTTACTTTTGGTATTGAGGACAAAACCCAAATGCTTAGAGTCACTGTACGTCTCCCCACAGCAGGAATTTCATCAAAGGCAATGCGTGAATTAAACTTCATCCCTCTTTCACCTGTGTTAACAGTTGTCAGCATAGCTCATCTCAACTGGTCTGCACTAGGCATTTGAAATTTCACACAAGTGAGCTTGCTACAAGTCACTGAGGTGTATCCATAACATGCATAAAGGCTGTTGCTGACTACGGCAACGGCTCACTTGCTGTGGTATGCTAATGGTAAAAAACCAAAAGCTGTAGCCACAAAATGCTCGATTTGGAAAACACGGCCCGAGTCACTCCCCAGGCCGGGCATTATTCGTGGAGTGGCCACTGCAGATCTGGCTCCCTGAATCCCTCTTATGAAACTGTTGTGCCTTGAATGGACAGTGCCTAACTATTTTACAAATGAAACAGACAGTTTCTGACGTTACATTTGTGAACAGAAGCAGAGGCCATTGCTCCTTGGTGCACAAGTCACCAGGAAACTGAATGAATAGTCCACAGCTCACACAATGATTACAACTGCCAAAATGCACCCATGGTTTGTCTCTCTTTCAAAAACACTGCTGCTACGATATTGGGAGGTGATTTTTTTTCCATCTTAGGGCAATTTTAAATAGAATCACTGATCAACAGCAGGAATGAGGTTAAATCTGTGATTGCATGGTTTGCCACTTTTTCAATTCAAAAAAGCCAACTCAAGCATTTGGAGAAAAGTTGCCAGCACGGTTAATGTGGCACCTCTAGTTGGGGGCCGCCCTAGCCGTGCGTGGGCCTTCACAGCCTAGTTGGAGGCCAACACTAAAACCTGACCGAACGGTTGCGGCTCCAGCAGTGTTAGGGTAAATGTCAAGCCAAGGTATAAGATAACCGGTGAGCATGCAATACAGCAGGCGCAATTTGTAGTGGACATGGTGGAGGTACAGAGATTAGGACGAGGGAGAGGCCCCTGGCTGGTGGTTGGACTTGTTTCTTGTTTGCAGGAGGCTTGCACGCGTAATTCAGAAAAAGACAATCTAGCAGAGAGAGACAAGGAATGCAAGCTGCATGTACATATGCACATGTATGCAAGAAAGTACATGGTCCGTGTCCGTACAGTTGTACATGAATCTGCTCTGTGTACATGTGCATGGCTTGCTATTTGTAGTTCTCTGGGAAAGGTATCAGTAGGCTGGAAACTTAGGGAGCAGTGTGGCAGCCATCTTGAATTAAGTGAGGTAAAAATTTTCATGTTGGGATCCTGAGAGTAAAAATATCAGTGATGAAATAAACTTTTATACAAATTCATTCTGGTCATTGTTAAGCATAATTTAAAATTCTTGATAAATTGAAAAACCATTGAAAGTGAGGTGTGCAACCTCAAATAGTCTGGCACCACCTCATTTAACATATTCCCTTGAATATGATTGATTCAGGGAACAAGATAACATTTTTAAAAATGCCCCCCCCCCGTGAATAAGGTCTACTTGTTTCTTTGTTCCCTGGCTCTGTCTGATTTTGCTTGAGCAGATCACACTCCATCTTCTTTGGCAACGAGAGCACAAGGGCAAACTTTGCATTAGGGCCAATTATTAAATGACTAACAAAACAAGAGCAAAATAACAAAATTTTCTACTGATCCAATTCTACACCACCACGAAGGGGTAAAATAGCCTAGGAGTATCCGAGCAAACACTGAAAATCAAAGCTGCTTTCAACTGCAACAAAAAAATACATTGTTGGTCCTAACGAGGTGTGTGTACTTATACATGTACTTCTTCCTCATATCAATAACAACCTCAGCCTCGGAAAGTACATCGAGTAAGTACAGATTTCATGAAGGACCTTACACAATTTTTCTTGTTTTCAAATAGCAATTGATCTTCAGTTGAGTCAGCTGCAAATGTACACAATTCATTCATTTAAATACATATGCACTTACAACAGAATATATAAGTCGGCAACCACCATCATTGCTACAACAGCTTAATGGCTGAGCATGGTGCACCCCTAATGTGCACTTTTTTTAACGGATCCATGTTTTGCTCACAAATAAACTGCCCTCTCAAATATACAAAAAGTTCAAAGTTTCTTGACTTTTAAAAGCTAATCGTAAAGGCTGGCGTAATGCTTCTCGACAATTATGCACAGCCCGAGTCTTATACAATGATATAAATCTTCAAATGCAAGTGGTATTATGAAACATGGTGAAACAGGTGGCTCTTAAGTATCATCACAGGGGCTCCTGGCCCAATACATTTCCAGTAAAAAGAGTTTTATTTTTAACGTTTTGCTTAAATACAAAATCAACTCTCTTCTTCCAAGTAATTTACACAGTGTCATCAATTAAGGCCTAACCATAAAGGACTATGTAAAAATCTGTGTAATTGTTTGGCATTACAAATATGTACGTGTTCCAAATATCACTACCTGTAGAAAAGACTACCTGTGGGAAACATCCAGACTACGACAAACCAATCACCAGTGCATGTCAACAAGTTGAATTCGCCATAAATCTCACAAAAATATCTGAGCAAGGCAGCCCAACTTCGAACTGCAGGATACTGGCCAAAGTCATGGGAGGGTTTTTAAACGGGTGTGTGTTTGTTTTGGCATTTTATTGGGGATCCTGAACAACAGACGACAATGGGGTCCCCGATTCATCAAGGGTCCCCCAATTGACTATCATGTACAGAACATACAGGAGGTCCTCCAAAGAAGTATGGACAAAAGAGGAACAATAGGGGGTCCCCTATTGCAGGCAAAATACACACTTGGGTGTGCAGGCGTGGCACACAGTGTGGACTCGCACACATCCACATGATGTTTTCCCCTCTCTGAAATACAGCGTCAGAGGCATTTTTGGGTCAATGTTATCCGTGGCAAAATGAACAGGAACAGTCCAGGAAATCATCATCAAAAATTCAATCTGGGGGAAATTATCCTAGTGGGAGAAAAAGAAATGTTTTCCCAAAGTTTTTTTCCACCGCAGGAGAACGAAGGAATGTCCACACTTTGTATGTGGAACAAGTATTTGAGTGGGTGGGGAAGTGATGTTTAGAGGGTGGAATGTGTCAAAATACACACCACACAATAGATTCTGTTGGAGAGGTCTATGTAAGACTGAAAACTTCCTTCTGCATTCTGAGGCCTCTTAAGGACTCCAGGTGTAACAGCTTCAATCCAGATGTGTTTACCATTTATCACATTAGTCAGCAGCTGAAGGGAAGGACTGAGGAAAGAGAATGAAGCCACCTAATCCTGAATCGCTTCTGAGAGAGCTGCATGTACATGTACTTTCCTGAACTTTCACCTCTGCAACCTGGATTGGAATCTTGCCTATGTTGGATTTGGGTTTTCAGTCCTAACCCGATGCTGCGGGTTTTCCCCAAGAACATTTGTCCGGCGTAATCCTCTCACAGAGATTAACGTAATATTTGTTCACTGTCTTCTCTCTCTGTGGGTTTCTCGTCATAAGGATAGTAAGTCGAGAGACTTTCATGGACTACCGGTATTGGGGGTTGAACTGCCCAACAATAACTGTAGCACTTCCACGCTGACAGTCATTAAAGTGAAAAATCCTCATTAAAGCAAACCTTATGCTTGCACAAATTGAGGCTTCTGGACAGGGTATATTATGCACAGCAACAGAGCTCTAGCTGGCGTATGGTTAGTTGACATACCCACAAGAAAGAAACCTTGATACGTTTCGCACACCCTGAACTCACAGGTACTGCGTGGAGGGTGAAAAGGAGAGCTAGACTGAAGAACACTTGCGTGCCATTCCTCGCATGTGGCCAGACACAAGGGCACTCTTCTCTGTGGACATTCTAAATTTTGTGCATATTCACATGAAAACTGGTTCCACGGCCCTGCACTAAATATAATTGCAAACCACAGGGCCCCAAACCATGTCTTGCAGACACTGGATCCTGTATAAAGTCGTAGGTCTTGTACATGTACACGGAGAATGTAAATTTCCTGGGAACTTTCAATGCAAAGCCCTTGCCACAATGGATGAACACCTTGCTAAACTGGAAACACTGGCAGGGTCATCACCTTTGAAATCTCCAAACAGGAAGGGGAGGGGGGGAAGCAACACATGCGATGATGGCAGTCGAGTCTGGATGCTTCAGGGAAGCACTAAATTAATGTTATATTACAAATTGTGTAATGTGTTGTTACAGTCCAGTAACATGGACCAGTCACGTAAAGTCCCAGTAACCCAAGCACACACTCTGTACATCAAATACAGCCCCCCTGCCCCGCAAACAAGCCCTAAAATTAGATCCTGTAAAAATTGCAAAGGCCCAGCCTCGCATGCTTCATAATACAATAATTGATACAATAACTGGATTCAAAAGGCAGTTATATATACATGTATATACCATACTTTCATAAATTCAGTGACTTTTATCCTGAGTGTAATACACAACAAAACTGATCAAAAAACTGATTTCACTTTGTCTGTTCACACCTAAACATTATCAAAACATTGTGACTGTAAATGCTGCGTACATGTCTGTACAGTTTCATTATAAATGTTAGAAATGTTTGTATCAAATTCATCTATGACTGCAGAAAAGAGCTAGGAGGAATCCTCTTTGCTGGTTGCAAGAACCGCTATTCCAAAATCCGAAAACCTTTTCTTTTCAACGATTTGACGCTTTTCCCAGGGAAATAATCCATTATGTGCAGGCACGTGTGCATATACATGTAGTTGTGCACAAAACACTCCATGAAATCAAACTAAATGCAAAAACTGGTAGGTGGATGTACACAGACTTGTACTTGTGACTTTCCAAGACAATAGAATATTTTATCCAAAAATTGAACTTTGTGCACACAATACACGCACTGAACCTCTGAGCTGGCTCAGAGGTCATTTTCGTAAAAAATAAGAAAAAAAAAAGCAAACAGGCTTAAACATGTAACTTGGGAGGGCTTGACATTCAGAAATGTGGCAAGTTCTAGTTTAAATTTGAATTAAAACAATAGAAAATTAAAAGAAAAAAATTTGCACCAAAAATGAAAATTCCTAGAGTGAAGGCGAATGCTTCTCTGATTGCCTGCCCAACACACACCACCTTTTCCAAAAGTAGTATGTGTCCACACTACTGCAAGACAAGATCCGTCCATTTCATGCTTCACCTCAAACTTTCCTGAGTCGCACAACTTTCTTTCAAGTGTGTCCCAAACACTGACACGGCGTCCGTCCCACTTTCAACAAAGCAAACACAAGTTGTCTTCTCCTTCTGTCAAAATGTAATTTCCTCACACAGCAGAACCTGTGTCCAGATTCTTAGCAGATATTTCTGGGGTAAAACCACCGTCATATTTGAGTTCTGAGAAGCACAGATTGTCAAGGCATTTTTGCTATAAAATGGATAAGGAAACAATGTAATCTCTGTATAAAAACTTCCAAACTTGTAGCATTTACTGTAAAAAAAAATATAGGTAAGTACCTGTTTTAAAATTTCTTCTATACACAATTTCATTTCGTGTATTACAATACATACAATGCATTTTCTTCCATCTTTGCCACATTCCGATGTTAGGTAATCAGGACTCAGATCACTATGGCAGAACCAAAACCAAAAATTCAAGACTCACTGCGTTTAAGAGCTAATCTTAACGCTTCACCAATACAGATGACTGAAAGTGGTACTCATACCAAGAGTGAGACAAAAAGTAATAAAATATGGATAAAACAAATGCAAACAGTGATGTGACACACAGGTACAAGACCATTGGAATTGCAACTAGCATTGTTGTCTGTGTAGGAAGCACATATGTAAAAATTTCGGTTGAACAAGTGCATATTGACAAACACTGTGAAGTCACAAAACTTCCCCACAATCAATCCACAGAAAGACTCCTCTCTGAAACCAAGACAAACATCGGCCACTCAAATTCTGCATTTGCATGACTCTTTGAGGATGGAGGCAAAAAAACCACCCTAACATCTCTCAAGAGCATCCCATGAGATATACTCCTTACAGGTATGTACCAACCAATGACTGTCAAGCCAACATGAAAGTGGTCTCTTGGATTCCTCCCGACATCTTCACGGATGTTAACTGCTTCAAAAAGACCACCAACACTTCTTCAAATTGTGTAGGCATGGCGGCATTACCTACAGCTGCTATGGAACAGCAAGCCAGGAAAAAAAAAGGAGAGTGGCATCTCGGCCCTAGCATCTCCTCAGCCCGAAGATGGGGACTCATTCAGCTCACTGCTCTCCACAACGGTCAAGGCAGCAGCTGCTTCAGGAAGCCCATTCAGACTGCCTTGACTGCTGTGGTTCTTCTGCAGGCCATGCTTGCGCTGCTTGTGCTCCTGCAGCTCAGAGGCTGTTTTGAAACGCCGCTTTTTGCACAGGTCGCACTTGTAGGCTTTCCAGCCGGTCAAGGAGTAGTAGTCAAAGCTCCCGTCTGCATTGTAGCTGTGCTTGATCTTCTCCTCCTCCTCTTGGTCCAGCTTCCGCTTCCGTTCAGGGATCTCCCGATAGATGTTGAAGGTAGACTTGCGGCTGCGCCGCTGCCCCGGGCTGTCTCCATCCATGGGTTCATCAGGTGAGTCTGACCGTTCGTTGCCCTCGACCCAAGGTGACAGGTGACGATCTCCTGGGGTGTACAGGCCTTGTGTGATGCCCATTGCCTGTTGTACCTGCCTAGTGATGTCCTTAGCTAGATCTTGATTTGACTCGCCCCCTTCTCCTTGCTTAGCTCTCAGCACCTTCCCATCAATCATGGCCATGCCATTAGGGCCACTGACCATCTCACCTCTAGCTGAGGGGTCTCTGTCTACAGGCCCACTGTACTCTACACTGTGTCGTTGCTCAGCACTGACTGGTGTGTTTGGGGAAATCTGGCTGGCATCAAACTTGTCTTTCCACGCCATATTATAAGGCGGCATGTGGGATGGAAAGGGCCCTTGTGGCTGGAAGGGATGGTCTGGGTGATGGCGGGCTGGCCAGGCCAATCCTCTCTGCCTTTCAAAGCTCATCATCTCTGTGCCCTCAGGATGGGGGATCATCCCTCGAGAAGGTGCACCATGTGAGGGCACCAGGCCAGCTGGCTGTACATCACAGGTTAAAGTGCTCACGCTAATGGAGTTGCGCCTGAACTTACGACCACCGTTGTTGCGCAGGTAGCGGTAGAGGAATGACTCCTCAACAGGTTGGTTAGGGCCTGGCTGTTGGCTACTGTCCTCTTGCCTCATTTGCAGGGGGTGGGGTGGGCCATCCAAGGGTCCAGGATTAACCATCCTGGGGGCCTGGTTGAAGTATCTCATGTGCTTTGGCTCTCCCTCAATGGAGTAGGGCTGGTAGACTAACGCCGGATACTGGTGAGGAATCATGGCTGGTACTTGAGGGCTGCCTGGAGGCTGTCTCGAATGCATGCCAGAAGGGTGGTCTCGTTCCAAAGGAGATGCCTCTGTATGGCCGTCACCTAATTTCGGCAGAGACCGATTCGGGTTGCCATTCTTCTGGAGCCCCTGCATGTCCCCCTCACTTACGCTGTAACTGCGCACCCTTCCTGACCGCATCATCGGCACCATGGTGCTGCTCGGAGGAATGCCTTGGTCCTGGCCAGCCCCTGGCGTTGATGGGGGAAGCTGCTGCCGCTCCCCCCGTTGCATCCTGCTGCTGACAAGGTCCCTCAGCGTCGGCCTGAAATCTGAACACACCTCAGAGGTCTTGGGATTGGAAAGATGCTCCACGGGCGGTCTCCCCATGCTGCCGGGAAAGCTGCGACTGAAACTCTCACGCCGCATAGCCTCTGCTATGCCACATGGTATGGTAACCACAGATGTCTCATTCTGCTCTTGAGAAATAGAACTGTCATCTGCCACTACTCTCATCTGAGGTGAGCTCCTGGGACTCTCCTCAACAACATTTTGCCGAACCAAACGAGGAGGCCTTCCATCTAGGGATCGCCCACTAATGTATGACTTCCCTACCCCGAGTAAATTCTGGCTCTCAGCCTCTTTACCAGTATCTAAAGATTTACTCTTTTCCATGGGTTTACCCCTATCTTCCTTGTCATTCCTCTCCTCTAATGACTTATTACATTCTGAATTCCTGTCTGTATGCCCCGACCTATTTTCACCCTCTGTAGTTGCTGGGGTCACTTTCTGAATCTTCTGGGTGCTAGAGTCCCTGTCACTGTTGGCCTTCTCCTCTTCAATGCCATTCTGCAAAGCACTGCCAGAGCCTGGTGCATCAAACGAGCGGCTCATTCTTGCAGGGGTACGGATTGTACT
The DNA here is from genome assembly GCF_054643075.1 of Acanthaster planci. Classification (NCBI taxonomy): domain Eukaryota; kingdom Metazoa; phylum Echinodermata; class Asteroidea; order Valvatida; family Acanthasteridae; genus Acanthaster; species Acanthaster planci. Next base: position 10,843,281 of record NC_141782.1, read on the forward strand.
GTCATCGCTCAAAGAGTTCTCTGTCAGGGACCAGCGGCGCATGTAGGACCTTGGGTCATGCCGGCTTCGTCCCAGGTAGGGTCTGGGCTTCTGACCTTGCTGGGGTTGGGAGCTCCTCACCGGGCTGATGGGCTCCGTCTTGATGTACGACTGGCAGTACGCTTTGCCAATGGTGACGCGGAGATCTGTGCTGGGAGCCTGGGAAGCGGGCACGGAGGGCGACTGCTTACTAGGAGGAACTTGCTCAGACCTCGGGATTAGGTTGACCACCTCGCAGTCAATGATGTCTGGGCTGCTGTTTGCCTGGTTAGAGCTGCTCGGATGGCAAGAGCTACTGTGGGACTGCTCTTGCTCTTGTCTGGTGTTTCCAATCACAGAAGGAGGCTCACTGGCTCTGTCTCCCTCTAGTTGTGCAACCCCAGATTCAGCACCTGAATGCTCCTATCACAGAAAAAATCATTTTTTTACACAAAAGAACATTCAGGGCATCACATGAACAAATGAAAAGTTCATAAAGGATTGCAGAAGCACATGTGTTTCGATGCGGTAGTATTCTATTTCAATCCAAATCAAAAATATTTTGTCATAATCATTCACTTGAATAGCTGGAACTTGACTTGGTTAACCTGGTGTGACCTGACTGCATCACTTAGATGCACTCTTGATGAATCTGAGAACTACTCTCCAACATTTGGTTATGATGTGATCATAAAGTCCATCTCCACTGAAACATTTTTTGCAGAAATATACTAGAAACTAATGTAGGTAGAAAAGGTACGTGAGGACTACTGAACCATAGGCTTCACTCACCATGGAGTCTACTTGGGAAGGACTGCTGTTGGATGTGTTGGTAAGATTAGCCAGGTTACCAGTGCTTGACGTCACCCGTCCATTCCTAGCCTCCTCTCCAGTCACCTCTTCCATCATCTGCTGCTGAATCCTCTCCTCTCCCTCGGCTGTCCTCATCATCATCCTCAAGGTGGGCGGGGGTGAAGAAGGAGGGTAACCGGTGCTAGATAGCGTGGCATCCCCGAAGCAGACTGCAATGCTCTTGGTGCCGTGGGCTGAATCCAGGTGGCTGGCCAGCTGGGCCCGGTCCTCGAAGACGAAGAGGCACTGCTTGCAGAGGAAACATCGGCGTGGGAAGTGCACCTCAGACATGTGGCTGGCAATGACGTGTTCCAACGGGCTGCAGAAGGTGCAGAGACGGCACTTGTAGACCCGGATGACCTCGATGTAGCTGCTGAAGTGCTGAAACTGTGAGTCGATGACGGTGACCTCGGCAAAGGAGCCCTGGCTGCCAGGGGCACTGCTGCCACTGGCAGCACCACCAGCACCACCAGCACCACTGCTCCCACTGCTGTCGCCACAGCTGGCACTGCTGCGGCTGTCACTCCTACCCATCTGCTCAGCCATGGCTTATCAGACCTGTGGCCAATTCAACACTGACAGTTTGACATTGTCAGCCTTTTGCCTGCATTATTGTTGGTGTGAGTGTATGTGAAGGGTGGCTGGCACAGTGCTTCACATGTGGACCTGGAATTGAAGCAGAAATACCGGCAGAAGTTAGAAGTTAGAAAGTCCTAGGATGCAAGAAAACAGAGTTTTTTATTTCATTTCATTTATTTATTTTGCAAGATTAAAACACAGAAAATTTAAACAGTTTACAAAATTAAAAAAATTGTAAGCTCAAAAATATAGTTTTAGTTAAGAATCTACATCGTTAATAAAAACCAAACAAACAAACACACACAAAATACAGTAACACACAAACTTAGAAACAGCAGCACAAGCAACAACACCACATCCACAAAACACATGTAACACCCCAGCAGGATTGCAAAAAAAGCAAACTTAATTACTATCGAGTTGCTCTCCGGGTGCTACAAACTGACCAAAAACAAAGCAATACAAAACAAAAACGATAGCAAACAGGAAACGAACAAACAACATGTATTACCAACAAAAACAAAACCCACAACAAAAAAACAAACAAACAGACAAACCAACAAACAACCAACCAATCAGACAAACCTGTACTTGTATTTTGACTGTGCAGTACATGTATGTTTAAGCAAACAAAATGATTTTACATGTACATACATGTAACACAGCTTTATTTGCTAACAGGTCCAGGAGCGACAGATTGGAGAAAATGCAACCCTACATGTACATACATGTACGTGTACATGTTCACGTGTGGGTGCAGTGTCAAGGCCCAGTGAGAACAATGAAAGCTCATCATAAACATTCAAGTCGACATTACTGGAGCTTTTCATCCAAAGATTAAATTGAATCTTGTTCTTAGTCCTTCCATTTCTTTTCAATTTTTAGTGGGCTAGCAAATGACGTTTTTAATGATTCACACAAAACAAACTTACACGTACATGTACCTACCTGAAAAGTGCTAGGTCTGAAGCCTGCTCACAGCCATTTTAAAAAAAAAAATTTGGGGTCATTTTTTGGCATCTTTCTACTTTCTCAGGTACTTAACATTCAGTACTCAGGTACATACATTGTACATATGTACATGTATACAATGTAAATCGTTTTTGAACCATAATTTTATCAACTCTGCCCTCGCCCTAAACCCAGGGAGTTGATTTTGGCCTTTTTTTTCGGCCAAAAATCTCTTTTTCCAAGAGAAACTGCGAGCACTTTTGAATGCTCATGAGCTCAGCAGATACTGAATGAGTGTACAGCACCCATGTACATGTACGGTACATGAGGATTTCATCCATGCAGATTCATGAGAAGAGTTAATGTACACGTATACAGGTACAAGTACAAATTCAACAATGGACCTTGCTCACAAGTGAGCTATTTTTTAATTGGGTATAAGAATGACAACTGTACTGAATGGGCATTCCAAACCCTGGCTTAAAACCTGGCTTAAAAATTAAGGAACCGTACACGTACGGTACGTATATGTACATTTCACCACACACTACCAGTAGAACTGATAGAATATGGACATGCATGTACAGTAGAATATCTACCAGTACATTGTACCCCGGTACGTAACAAGTTATCCTGAAGTTTTATTTTATTTCTTTTATTTCCATTCTTGAGTTCCCAAAACAAAGAGTTACTGGTATATAACCTGTACTGTATTACATACATGTACTCATAACAATTTTACTGCCAACCCTAGAATAACGTCTGTACAGGTATTTTTGCATAACAGGTTACAGCTACATGGACAGGTGCAGGTACATGTACCTCTACAATTGACAGAGAAGACCTGCCAATTGTGTTCCTTCCAGGATGTGAGGAAGGACAGATACAGGTACATGTACAATCAGTATTATGCTGTGACTGGCACTCCCTCAAGACATGCATATGATGCAACATGTACATGTACAGTACCTGTGCATGTACTTCATGCAGTCACACTTCACTAATACACCCCCTGGAACACCCACGGTGCCCTTGGATAGTGTGTACATGTACATTACAATGTACAATGCATTCTGTATATGTTACAAGTGCACTCGCACTGTGCACATGATCCCTTATGTACAGTATACCTTTACATGTGCATGTCTCTGCATCATACATGTACATGTAAACTATACCCAATGCCCCTCTAAGTTTCAGTGAGCAATGTCAGCATGTAAATGTACAGTACCGGTACATGTACATGTACGCGTACCATTCCAGTGCATGTACAGTATGTGAACGTACATGTACATGTACGTACCGGTACTGTAGTTAGAGGACACGTCATAATGTGCAATACTGTATGTACCCAGTACATACTGTACATATACATGTAGAGGTGAAGAGCTTGTAAAAATTGAAACCTTCCAACAGCAACAGTGAAATTCCTGCCATGGAGTATACTGCATCATCGTTTACGGTACACGTACATGTACATGACTGGTGCCTGAACTTGCATACATGTACATGTACATACATGTACATGTACAATACATACAGTACACATGAAATCACTTGATTCAGTACAATAATAGACTTGATGCCCCCCAAAAGAAACGCATTACTGCTAAGATGTTACTTACCATACCTGTGCAAGAGGGACGCAGAATAATGTAGTGTGTCGGTGTCCCCTATACGGGTACCATTTGGCCACTGTACATAGTGTGTATGGGACACAGACACACTGCACGTATACATGTAATTTGAGCACAAGCGTGAAAACAAATTTATCTTCAAGCAATCTTCAAGCAAAGATGTTATAGGGGCCAACATGTATGCATGCAAACTCACCACCTCTGAATTTTAGAGTAGATTTGGCAGTTGGGCGTCTTGCTACAGTGTATACCATAAAAATAGCACAATGCGTTGAGTTAGAACAGCGCATTGCGCAGGGTTTGATATGAACCGCACAATACAGTTATCTTTGTTGGATCACCCAATTGAGAACTCAAGTTTACCCGAAGACAATATGTTGTATTGAAGTCCCATAGGGGTGGTCAGGTTGGGTGTGATCAGTCGATCAGCATAATTGCGCAATTGCCTTCTGCCAGTGGAAATTGCTAAATATTCTGCTCCAACATTAACTTTGTGCTGCTCTAAGTACACTGTATCAAAGCAAATGACAATGACAGACATGTACCACTTTTGAGCAGGAGGCAATCACACTGTCGTAAGAAATTTGAAAAATGGAACTTTGCAACACTCGCCAATTAAGAGATTTACCAAGTTTTGGAAAAATGGAAATAAACCATGAATAAAACACTTAATGGTAGTTACTTTCAAATGTGTCATTTTCCCCATGGAAAATTACTCGTGAAAAGCTCAGGAAATGCTCTAGAATGCACCAGAGGACATCTAAAGGGGGCCCAGAACCCCATGCCTTTGCAATTTGTCAGTGAACAAGGACAGAAATCCCCCCCCCCTTAATTTTGAAAAAATCCTGGGGAGAACCCTGATGCAATCGGATGAAAAAACCATGCCAAGATCGCCCAAAAGTCACACTGTGCGATTGCAGCATGCAGCAAACTGGGAGCCTGTACAACATTGACAGCATGTCCACACAGGTACAACAAATTTCATTTCATAGGACGTCTACCATGAAGGCAGTAACGGTAAACATGTATTTTGAAGGTAAGGTACATACATGTACATGTATGTGCGCAAGTACTGTACATGTAGGTACTGTACTGTAGGGTTTACTCGTACATGTACTTGTATGTAATTCATTTCATGAAGAGTCTGAGTACTGTTTACATTACAGGTACACCTTTTTTTGACTTACAGGTACTGCCATGATAACAAACAACTGCGATATGGAGATGTGGTTTGTTATCCCTCCTTGCTACCGGGTACATGTACATGTTCAGTGGGGCCAATTACATGTAACAAGGTCCTGTTAAATGGGATGGATATATACATGTTTGTACATGCACCAGGATACAACAATGGTACATGGACTGGTACATGCCCACATCCAAGTCCATGTAGATGGGTCTTTATTTTAAAGATGTTAAATGGGGGGCCAAATGTGTGACACGGTGGTCAAAATTTCAAAACTGTCTAAACAAATTCAAAACTTGTTGATATGTACATGTAATTGATAATACATACATGTACATGTACATGCAATAAATGAATATGATTTTTGCTTTGAATAACTACATGTACATGTACTTGACATGTACAGACTCAATTTGTGCAGCGGTGCAGGAAATTATTTGATGTGTAACAGAGAAACCATGTATGATAGTTCTATGCATGTAATTTTTGGTTTGTAATGGTTTCTTTTCAACTGTTGCCCATTTTGTTTTGTGTACATACCATATATTCTCATCACTAGTTGTTTTTTTCTAGATAGGGTTTCAGGCGGCATAAAAATGGGCAAACATTTTCCCACAAAATTCACTTTTTGGCTATTTTTTAAATTATTTTGGACAGTTTTGTTTGGTTTAACACAGAGTTGCTTAAATAGCAAATACACATGTATACGGCACAGCTCATAGGCATGCATGCAATTTACATGTAGCTTGTGCACCTTTGCCAGAAACATTAAGTGTTTTGAAGTTTTTAGTTTGTAGAGCTTTATGACTCATTTCACCTGTTACACGTGGGAAAACTGTCACAATACATACATTAATTTACACTGGGAACTGCATTAGATTTTGTTGTAACAATGGCAACAACATTTCATGTCTGCAGTCAATGAATAGTGATCTCAATAAATTAGGGATACAAATGTACTCTAAAACCTGTGCATATTTCCAATGAATGGGAATTAATGTGAAGCAATTTTGATGTCATAAAGCATTACAATTGTCACCAAAAATTGCACATATTGCAGTGGGTTCTTGTATTTAAAGTGCTGTTATTAACAAGGTTGGACTGTCAAACTTGTCACGCACCCACTGGCCTAAAGTAAAAGCCTGAAAGTTGAAAACATAACTTCTGTCTTTACTGGATAATGAAGAAAATTTCAAAGAATTCAGAGTTGTAGAGATACATGTACTTAGATGCCGGTTCACATTTTCATTCAAGTGGAATGTGAAGAAACTTTAATGTCACAAAGTATTTATGTCAAAAAGTTCAACAAAATCCCCATGTCCAATTTAGCGATTTGAGCTGTATGCTAATGTTGTTGATGACGTCACAGCTCGCTGGCCTAGTGGACCATTCACAAAATAGCACCAGCATGCCGAGTTGGCCACACCGGTGTGGCACAAGCACGCTGGTGACTGTTTCCCGAGAGGTGTAATGTGCATTGCACTGTTTCCATGTGGTTACTGCCACCGAACGTTCCGCCGCTCACAAGACAGTCGCCGGCGCACGTGTACCGACTTGACACAGCACGCTGTGCTAGGCTGGTGTGTCATGACATCGTTAATGGACATTAGCATACAGGTAAACTCGCAAAATGAAAAATGGCGACTTCCAGCTCCACGACAGACGTTTCCGCTTCGAAGGGGAAAAATGTTTCCTTTCTTCCAATGTGCTCATTTTTATTTGTGAGTTTTAAGTGGCTATCGTGCTCCTGTATACATTAAGTTTCTGGTAAATTTTACCTTCATATCTTGCGAAGAAACCCGCATCCCGTAACTTTTTGTCACAGCGTAACGTGGGAGTAACGAAAACTTTGATCGAAATTTCTTGACGATGAAAGAATCGCGGGAACTTGGCATGTTTTATGTCATGTGACGATCATGTGACAGCGCATGCAGGCTTACAATATGATCCCGACTCGGGCGAACGTTGGAAGTTGCATGAAGTTTTTTGTTTTCAACGTAACAATTTTGCAAATAACCAAAATATTTTTGGACAAGAATTGACAGGGATATCTTCAGAAATGTTTGGGATCTCAGACACAAGTTAGTAGGAGATATTTTGGGGAGTACTTAGAGTTGATATTTTAGGTTTTCGAATTGATTTGCAACAGCTTTTTGTTTGTTTTTAACAGCCAAAAATGATTTTCACTTCGTAACAACTGGAGGAACGAAATGTTGCATTGTTATATCAGATTATGACGGCACCTGCATTCTCAATTAAAATGAATTTCATTTGGAGATCTATCTGATATCATAATTTACCTCTCTGTTGATAGGTTAGTTAGAAAATAAACAACTTATTTGTTTTGCCAGTGGTATGAAATGTCATATGAAACAGGTCATCAAAAATGTCACACAAAATACCGAAAAAACAGTGAGAAACGATGAGGTTTTTCCCTTGCAATTATTGTGTAAATCAACATTTTTTAATGTAAATGATTTGAATGTAATCAACACATATTAATTGACAAATAAATATGAAAATTAAATGGGAAAGTGAAACTGGTCTTGTTTTAAATGGTCATGATAATTGTGATGTCCCTGAAATACACATTGGCCCCCATATTAAAAAAAAGACCCACATGTACAGTAGATGTACATGTACAATCTTTACATGTACAATGTGCATGTAAGAGGTGAATGGTTTTTATGAAAAAGGTACATGTACAATGTACCACAAGTATCATGGCTGAATTCATGTACATGTACATGTACCGCTACATGTACATGTACCGCTACATGTACATGTACCGCTACATGTACATGTACCGCTACATGTACATGTACCGCTACATGTGCATGTACCGCTACATGTACATGTACCGCTACATGCACATGTACATGCACATGCATGCTTCACACGTTTTACTGGAATTAACATACATATGTACCGGTTCATTGTACACTATACACTTACCAGTGCTTACCACACATGTGAATAAGATTGGCAATTAGCAGCTGGCCACATTTAGCTCTGACGGGAAATGATGAATTCCACAAGTTCAAATTACATATGAAAAGAAAGTGAGAGCAGCATGGGAAGGGGACATTAATGAGTTTATGGGACAGGTTACCGGGGACGGTAACTGATGACATCCTTGCATCAGTCACGCAAACTTTCTAAAACAGAAACATGTATGATGTAAAATAACGTACGTGTACATGTAATGTGCACTCAGAAAATTAAAGGAGCCATGAAATGAATCTCAGCTACATACATACATGTACCTCTGTATTAAAATTTAAATAATGGGGCACCATTTTCAGAATTTTTCTGAAACAGCACCTTCTTTTCACCACTTCATGTACCGGTACATGTATGTCACTAGGGCACTAAATGTCTATGTACATGTACACTGTACATGTGGAGCTTCATTGTGCATACTGACAGGCCGAACTGTGTAAAAGAGGACATGGTCCTCAACATTTCTGATTCAAGTAGTTCTAATAGGAATTTGGTGTCAACTAAAAACTTGAATTCTTTAGTTTTCAGAAACGAGTTCAGATTTCTGATATTTTCTGTTATCAGTGCAATGGAAGAGGGATTAAATGATAAACTGGTGTGTTTTTTTTCAAAAATGTGACAAATGCTAACAACTCAAAACTTAGCAACTGCCCTGAATACTAACATAACAGGCACAACTTAATTTGTGTACATGTACAAGTACATGCGTACACATGTTCTGGCCACAGCGCAGGTAAGAAAAAACCAAACAAACTGTTGTAATGTGAATTTTTTGTATTACACATTTGGTTTTGTTTCACTGATCATTTGTACTGTACTGTAAAAAACTCATCCTGATACCAAAAATCATGCATTTACAATGTACATGTATATTGTTATTTGATGTATGCTGTGATTGGAATATTTTGAAAATTACAATTCAAAGCAAGTTTGGGTAGGGCTTCCAGTACCACATGGTGCTTTCTCTCACTGGAAAAAGCCTCTAGTCTGCTACATGTACACTTAATCAAATATCTTTGATTCTGTTGCAACAGTAACATGGCAGTAACAAAGTAACAAGCTTTATAATGTAGAGGTACATTCATCGTGTACACCTACATGTACACATGTAGCTGCACAAGTACATATATGGTGGTTAAATACCGGTACTTTAGATTGATTTTTTAACATGATCAAGTATCTGGCAAGAGGGGCAACGGATATGATATTGAGGTTATTTTTAAACACAGTGGCCAAGCCTCTGCCCTGTCAAATCATCACCTACTGGTATTACACAATACCTGTACATGTACCTGCATAACTCCCTGTCATCTGATTGGTGGATCGTTGATCACATGCCAGTGACTTATTGGTTCTACTCAGTGGGTGCTGCTTCAGGCACTAATTTGTGTCTCAAAATGGCAGACGTGATATGTTGGGAGGATCGTTCATTTTTTGGTCCCAACAGAAGAGAATGAATAAATGCAGACCTGTGCTGGTACACGTACAATGTACATGTATTGTGCTGTACATAAATAAAGCAAATAATGAGTGTAGTGGTATCATACAAAATGATTTCCTTTGGTGACAAATGAAATGCTCCATTCCACTCGGGCTTTGCTTCGTAGTGGAATATTGCATCTGTCCCTGATGCAATTATTCTTACCGTTGCACTCATACATGTCATAAACATTCATTGCTAATGAGCTGCTCCTTAATCACCACTGCTGGAGATTGTAACAAGTAACTGGAGTGCATGGCACGGAGAAACAGTGACAAACCTAATGCATAGGTCATCAGTGGCTTCAACATACATGTACATGTATGTGTACATATGTACGTACTGTATATGTACACTATGCATACTCTAAAGCCATGTTCCCACTGGACTTTTTTTTGGTTAACTTACATGTACCGTGACTTTCCTGTACAATTACAAAATTAAATCCAATGGGAACACATGATAAACTGACGTCCCTGTCAACTTACCGCAATGGCGACGTAAAACCACATGTACCGGTAACAGGCTTAAAAGGGTCAAGGAAGATTTCCATGCATTCACGGTAAGTTAGCAGGGGCGCAAAAAAGTCCAATGGAAAAGTTCCCATACAATGCAGATTAACTGTGACTTTGCTAAACCTACGAACCAGACTACTGCTAAACAGAGATTGATAGCAGGCACGTGAATATGGTCGTATGGTTCCCAGTGTCCAGTTCCATGCGTGATGTACAGCAGCATGCTGTGCACACACACAGTGAAGGGTGCCCAGATAAAGCTACATGTATACATGTACATACAGTGTATATGTACACATTTTGGCTTTTCCCCTAAACATGGTAGAGGTTTATCTTACTTATGGCAGATTTGGCCGAATTCGTCTGATTTTGTCATTTTTTGGTCAGATTTTGCCAAATTCGTCATGATTTGTACAGTGCAGGCAATGTAATTGATCAGCCAGTCTGAAAAAATTACACAGCAAATAAACATTCCGTTACGGTTAAAAAATGTTGACGTGGGAATGAGCGGTAAATTGACACAAAGGAGTGTCGTGGCAAGTTACCACGTACCCGTGGAAGCAAAAGTGTAACAGAAACACGCCTTATGAAGTATGTTGTACATGTACATGTGCAAGTTTGTAGTTCCGAGAATACTTGTACATATAGTTTACAAGGTGAGAATTTTAAGCTGGTACCTGCATGTCTGAGTCTGCAGTCTGTTCATGTGCAAATAGGCTGTTTTAATTACACACTGGAAAATTTTAACCCTGGCAGCCCTGAGTGCTCCAATTTTAATATGATTTTGCACACATCCTAGGGAGTTAGGGTTACTGTACTAGTACATGTACGTGTAGAAACCACTGTCAATGTACATGTACATGTATGCTACATTTTTCTACCAACTAGTGCATGTACCAGGACTTAAAATGAGTACAGATTCTTACAATACCCTGTCTTGTTGCTGAGTGCAGAGAATAAAGAACTAAAGCTACATGTAGTGTGTACTGCAACCTGCACATGTACGTGTACATTGTACGGTACATGTACCTTCAACATTGTTCAAAGATGTTATGTGTACTGTACACACTGTACATGTACGTACATTGTATATACCTGTACATGTAGTTTTGTTGTGTAATAGTTTAATACACATTTGGTTCTGAGCATGTGTTGGTGACCTTCTCTGAAGAAGTTTTTGATGCGTTCCGCTTCAGAAATGTCACAAATACATGTACATTTAAACACAGATCTTGCAACTCTTAAGCAGACACATACATGTACATGAACATAATCTGCCTCGAGCTGAAGGGCACCCCCAATTGGCCAAAAGAAAGACAGGTGGTTACAAGTGGGTTCTTGCAGACGTCCTGCGCATACGCAAAGACTATACATGTACATGCCGAAGTACATTGTAAATCAGTTATGCATACTCAGCGCGCTCTGCGTCAAACAAACAAAAATGCCCTCTTTTGTTCTGTTCGGAACGGATGGACAAATGAAATTGACATTGTACTAGCAGTACTGGTATATGGACCGGTGCGTGTACATGTACATGTACATGTACAAGCATGTGTCTCCATGATCTCAAGATTTCCTTGGTTAAGGCTGAATAATATTTTGCCTCGTTTCCTTCCACTGTATGTTTATTGCTCACACTGCAGACGGTCAAAATAATTGTTACTGTGATAAATACATGTACAGCTTCATGGAAAATGATTGTAGTGTTCCTAGAGGCGGGAAATGTTACACACAATAGAGAGAAATGTCAACTGTCAAACCAGTCATGAAATGTTAAGCACTAAGTGAACACTGGAGAAATGCAAGTCCATATGCATGACCACAGAACCTCACACACCTACCAGTATGGTACTGTACATGCAGAAGTACATGTGCATGTATGCACAGTGAAAAACAAATTACAACACAGCAAAAAGACAGTCATGCACGTATGCAAATACATGTACAACCCTACATCAACTAAAACAGGTGACGATCCCTCTCAGACCAAGACCCCATTCATTCTCTGGGGAATGAAAACAGGTGTTCAAAAGTCGAAGCAAGGAAAAATCCCAAATTAAAATAAATATGGTATGGTGGGTGACCTCTGTAACAACTTCCTGATGGATACCCAGTGATGGTTATATCTACCCATTTGTACATGTACATGCACATGTATGTATTTGTACACGGTACAATGTACATGTACCGGTACGTGTGATTTAAAACATGACACAGTACATGTAATGTAAGTACATGTACATGATGCCATGAGAAATTAGAACCTACATGTATTTGGAACTTCCGCTAACAAAACATTATAAAGGCCACAAAAATGCTGTATTTTAAAAGCTACAGAAAATATCTGATTTTTACAATGTAATTGAAATACCAAATGTAGTTGTGTACAAGCACTTGATGTGGCAACAATGCAGCCCAGGTAGTGAGTGATGCATCTAATCACAAGGTCCAGGTCACAGTCTGTGTCGTCATACGCATACGGAACATCCCATGGGGGTAGACGTGCAAGGTACATGTACCGTACAGTGCATGTTGTTAAAGCAATATCAACTCACAAACACTCAGTTAACTCGCAACTCGTTCCAGTACCGAGAACAAAATGTAAAATGAACAATGCATTTTGCACCAATGTTATTACAACATATTTTGCACTGGTAGATACTGTCATGGGTGCATCTATGATTTTCCTCCATGGATACATTTGTTTTTTCTCACCCATACTGGTACCTGTTCACTCTACCAATATTTCTACAAGTATGTAAAAAACACAACAACAAAAAGGTGAGACGTGATCTAACAACTACATGTAGAAAAAAAAAATGAGCCATTAAAAAATACAGTGTGCACCCCTTCTTTTCTCCCCCCTCACTTGATTTAAGCCAAAACCAAAAATGTATTCCTGGCTTGTGGGTGAACATAACATGACAAGAACACAATGGTGTACAGAAGACTGGTGATATGAAGTGGGATTGATGCAACTTTTTCAATCGAATCATGGCTGCTGAATGTTTGAATCATCGCAGCATCAGATAAACTTTACAATGTACAGTCCATGTACTGCACATACATACATGTACATGTACAGAATATATGTATAATGTAGTGACACGGAGGGGAGGCTTAGTATAAATGAGAACCTGCATGGGGAACAGTGACTCAAAATGGTTGTTAAATTGTATCTATACTATGGTCATACATGTACAATGTCTACTTGTTCCCATAATGCAGGTTCATTGTATAATCCTTTAAGACAATATGCAGATAGTCTTGGCCTAAATGTACACTGTACTTTAAATTGCTCCTACCGTGGGACTGACACGAGAAAACAGCCTATTACGGTATTTCAAACCCCATGTGAATGGTTATTTCACCCGAATCGGTATCTTCGGGCAGGTACCGGTATTTTGCTGAAGGGTGTCAGCTGCTTGCCAGGGGAGAGGGGCAGTCCTTACAAATCCTCTGTAGCACTGGGCTTGAGTAATTATTTTGGCTGAAAATTTCTAATTTTGAAAAAGCCAATACAGATAAATAACCCAACTTAAGTACTGGAACGGCTGCACTGCATACTGATGTGTTGTTGTTGAGTCAATAGACCGTATTCGCGGCGTCCCCAATTTCAGTCGTATTCCTGAACGTGCAGTATAAATTTGAAACCCGTAATGGGATGGTACCAGGTGATTTGGGAGGTTGGAATAAAATCGTAGAATATAGTCGGGTTCTTTAAATTCAACGTTTTCAAATAAATACACTACGTTGGGGAATATGACTGAAATTGGGGACGCCGCGAATACGGTCTATTGAAGAGTATTTGATATTTCTTACACAACTTTGTATTTTACAACACTTCAGGTGTCACGACAGAGCGATACATGTACATGTAGTTGCTAAAACGCAAAGCCATGTACAGTGGTCAAGGTCTTGGTCAACATGCTGTCTGCCTAAACAGGCTTTTCAGATTGTGTTTGTGCGTGCAAAACAAGCAGGGGATTAGCGTGTACATACATGTACACGTGTTCATCTGCTGGAGGTGACTTGGGGCATGCACTGCAGTTTTATTCATCAGTGGGCTGGACATCTCCACATATGTACATGTGCGTATCCCATACAGATGGTCAAATCAGATTTGCATGCCATCTGGCATGAACTGCTTCAATAAGGTCCAAAGTAAGAATTGACTAATATTAATTGATACTCATAGGGTTGTGCAGGCGTAGCACACATAGTGTGGACCTCTGCACAAAGGATATGAAAGAAGTCCACATAATGTTGGGTATGATGGCGTTGTGTGGACTCGCACACTTCCACATAATGTTTTCCCCTCTCTGGAAAACAGTTTTAGAGGCATTTTGGGATCAAGGTTGCCAGTATCTGTGGCAAAATGAAGAGGAACGCCTAGGAACTCATCAACAAAATCCAGCTCAAAGGAGTGATCCTAGTTGGAGAGAAAGGAGCATTTTCCTAAAGTTTCCTTCACCACTACCTGCCGAGTGGATTTCTCTTGAGCGGGATGTGATGTCGGGACCTTTTCAAGATTTTCTGTTTTTCAAAATTCTTTACAAATTCATGTGTTCATTTACTGGACGTTTACACCCACACGTACAACTCTCTGGTGTCTACTCTAATCTGTCAGGCAACCTTCAGTGACGCCCGAGTATTCAACCCAAGCCTGCAGCCCTGTAAACATGGTAAAAGAGAGCCCAGAATTGTGTGTTGCATAATTTCCTTTGTGGTGAATGCCAGTAGCGTCTTTTCATACGCAGTTGGATTAGCAAGCAGCAACGCTGTGTTGCTCATCAATGGGGCCCTGGAGCACTTTTGTCCATGGTGCTAATCCGTGGACACGCTCTGCCCAACAGTGGTACACTGTTTCAAAACAGTGCCAGATTACCTTCGAAAAATCGAAGGTGAAAAATGATGGCAATTCCTAGCAGCAGGTCCTTTGTTCCAAGTACAGTCGTTTGTTACACAGACCAGCTCCTTTGTCCGAAACCGGGCACCCCGGCTCTGCGTATAAACACACGGTGCCTGAAACCCGCTCCCCGGCAGGAAGTGGTTAACCACAGGAGAACAAAGGAATGTCCACACTTTGTACATGTATGTCAAACGGGTATGGGTGCGCATTTTTGAGCTTGGGACAAGAACGACAAGCCCGGATGAGTCAACCTACAGGACAGAATCAACCTACTGCGGTACCAAAAGGATGGGCAAATTCACCTTAAACTTGGCTGATACCGGCAAGTTGCGATGAAATGATCAGTTTATCAGGCAAAATCAATGGGACCCAAATTAATGAAATTTACTAAAATGCACAAATTAAAGGTGCTTACTGTACATGTACATTTGTAAGTGTACTGGTGCATTTGAAGCGTAACACGTGTGGTTCAAGCACTCTACATGTACATGTACACATACATATGCATGTACATGTATGTACCATACATACACGTACATGTAACTTGGACCATAGAGCAAGGAAACATGCTTAGACAAGCTTTCAGAAGACAACTTCTGGCCTAACAGACAACAGAGTCTTCATTTTCAGTGACTGCCCTCATGAAATGACACTGTCCAACATGTCCAGGGAAAGGGCATGTATTCCAGTGGCATTTACACTTACAGATGTACAGTACTTGGCTACTGAAACGAAGGTGAGAAAAGAAAGCATGTCAATGATAACACTAACCTATCATTCTGAGAAAAAAAAAATGGTCCAAAAACTTACACGTATCTTACACCTTGCCCTCCCTGGCCTCCCACACTGCAAGCCAATCTATTCAGAACCTATCACTGACTACTATTCCACGAAATCATTACAAATCCAAATTCACACATCCTCTTGACAGTGCTGCTTACATGTACTGTACCAGGTATGCCTTACACTAAAGGGCTCAACGCACATGTACATGTACATGTATTGCACAGTGAACTACTGTACACTGTAAACATACATGTACATGTACAGTGCATGTATACTTGTCCAAATTTGCTTGTGTTAACATGTACATGTATGTACTGGTAATGTCCTCACAGCCCATGCAGCTCAACAGCTGTACAGTGTTCATGTGTACACATGTACTGAAGGGAAAATGTATGGTAGACAGGATTTACGCACAGGTTCGAATGGATTCATCATGAAACGTACATGTACACATGTACAGTACATAATACGCGCATGCACACCATACATGTATGTACATGTACAGTGTATGTATTCTTCATGTACATGTATGAACAGGTACCGAACATGTTCATGTATCGGTACATAAATTTACATGATCATGGATAATGAAAACTTAACAAAGGCAACACATGTATACATGTACCGGTACAGTGCCCTCATAATGAAAGCATTTTTCCATTTTTTGAACCAATTACACATTTAACAAAAAATTTCGGCCCACCATCCCAAGACCGGGCTGAAGTAGGCAACTTCATCACCCTAAAATAGTGGAACTTCCACTGTTCAGATTTTCATTGGAGTTTCACAGCTACATGTATCACTACCCGTAGGGAGCTTACTACAGATTCAACATGGATCACTTTAACGTGTAGAAAAAACCTGAAGGAGAGGAACTGTCCAGCATCACAAATATCAACTTCAGCCTGGTTTGGGGACAGCGGGTCACATTTAGACACAGACATGTGTAAAAGAATAAACCAGCAAAATGCCTCCTGATATTATTTCCATTCCTCCTTGTACAATATATCCCATACAATTGGCTGAGATCTGCTGAAGGAGAGGAATCGTCCTTCGAATTTTTTTCAATTAAAAAAATAAATAGGTAAGTAAAAAATACATGTACAGTATACCCAACTACAGTGTACATGTACATGCTGGTACATGTACATACATGTGTACATGTACATGAACATATCTTTTGCCATTTATGTACCGGTATATGTACATGTACCTCCATGGTTTGATGAATAATTACATGTATCCGTACTGGCACATGAATTCAGTGTTCTCAACAAAAATGCTGACCATTTCCCTTGCTTGGCCGAAAAACAACACTGACATGCAGCCTCGAAATTTTTCAGACCCATAAAACTCAGAATACACATGTACATGTATATGGTGACTCTGAAACAATCTGGCACTGCACGCATACAGGTACATGGTCAGACCACACCAATCACATCAGGACGTGCTCTGGGAGACTTCCAGGTGAATGTACATGTATTGACCAACATTGCAGCAGGACATTTTTCTTTTTTACACAACCGTCCAAGAGCAAGCACCGACCTGCATTTGATAAGAGCTGAGCCAAACCAGAGCAGAAGTTGATTTCAAATCAACACTCAAATCACACAGTGGAAGAGAAACAAATCCTGCTATTGCTAATCAAGTCCTAGAGTACACCACGTGTTCACTGCCATGTGGGCACTCACATAGGTCCCTATATACTGGTACTGTACCTTAGTTAGGGTCTGTACATGTACGTGTGACATGCACATGTTATGAAAATTTAGCAAAGATGAGTTTCAGACAACCTCACGCAGCGGCAACTACACAAGATTCAAAGGTCAGATGTCGACACACTCTTTTGTAATCACTCTACAAGTATTTGAGCAATGCTAAAATTGGGTCATTACTCACAAAACAAACATGTGTGAACCGTGAACTCCACTTCAAGCTAAATCATTCAGTTACATTTACATGTACGAGCAAATTACGTGTACATGTACATGTATGCCTTCCCTTTCCAAAGAATCATCTCTCAATGTACATGTATGTAAGTTTGTTAAGTCAAATCAAGTGAAACCACAAGTTGCCAATTGTCACCAGGAACTACATGTACACTGTACGGTAAAGGTACATTTATTAGAACTTTAGATCAATTGTTAACAGTTACTTTCACCAACTGATAAAGGTTTGTAATGAATAACATGAATCAAAAGCAAGCCCACTTTTATTTGATCATTTCATTTAGAGCTGCTTTTGTGAGGCTGACCCCATCAGGCACTTAAATACAAACAACACACACACATGTACATGTGCAGACATGTAATGAACATGTAGGAGCAAAGTAAGAAAACACAGTGCTCACCGGTTTGCTAAAGTGAGCACTGTTTTTTCTCACTCTGCCCCTACATTACTTATCATCAGTGCGCCGCAGTTTTCTTATAAATGTACTTTGTAATGAACATGCATGTAAATGTAAATGTACCGTTCACACTCCTGAATCATAGATAACTGATCACCAAGTACTGGCACATGTGAACAGATACACGTACATGTACACGGATGTGTGTATGTACAAAGTACTGGTAGGTGTACGTGTTTATGTACATGTATACATACTTACAAATGTACATGGCAGCACATGCTCTTTGGAAAAGTACTCAAGCTTTCAGTCAAGTGGGCTAATAAACCAGTCAAAATACATGTAAGGGTTGGAAACAGTGTCCACATTAGTGAAACTTTTCCACAGGATGCAGACTGTTTTAAGGCCGCATTTCATATGGGAGATGTACATGTACATGTAGTGAGCAAACATCTGTCCGACTAAAAGATTTGCACATATACATGTACGTGTACATGCAACTCCAATCTTCCCCATAAATGTACATGTACACGCATGCGACAAAGCACTAAGGTACATGTACATGTGTGGTACCACTAGTGTTTAGTTTTAAAACAGACATTGTTCACACAATATAATGTGTACACAGTACCAGTCATACCACTTTGAGCACTTGCCGAATCTAAACTTTATCAGACTTGTACTGTTGGAGAAATTACATGTACGTTGTGAACACAGCAACTTTTTCATTCATTCTTTATTTTTCACATAGCTGTAGCTATACAATGAAGATACATGTACAACCGGAAGGATGGATGTGGATGGGGTCCCTGGAAGCAGTGCTTGTCGAGTGGGAACCCCAATTAGGAATAGTGCACATTATTACAACACCACATTGATTACAGCATCAAACTAGACAATTCAGATAGCAGACCTGTAACCCTGTAAGACGTCAGGGTTCTCCCCAGGATCTTTTCAAAACTTTGGGGATTTCCATCGTGGTTTACCAACATTTTGTGAAGCCATGGTGTGGGGTTCGGGGCCCAAAAATATTTGGACTTTAGATGCTCTCAGCTGCATTTTAGAGCAATTCCTGGGCTTTTCAAGTACCTTTTCTCAGGAAAAAACATGAGAGATTTAATAAAATTTTTAAATTTTGGATATTTTAAAACATGCAACAACATGAGTGGCTGTATTAATCAACGATTTAATCACCCATTTATTCAGTTTTAATTTTGATACATGCTTCCACCGATTCTGCTAGCGGAAGATTTATCAAGCAACCCATAAGAAACGGTCGTGTGAATGGACGCACTGTTTATTGTACAACAATCCCATGCGATAAACTACACAGTGCGCATGCGTAGTGACCTCCAACTCCACACAGCACGCGCGCCCTTTAACTCTGATACCCTTCTCAGTAGCATCATTTCAGGTATGTCCAGCGATCGTGGCACTGCTCGCCGGTGCGATCGGGAATACCTCCCATGACTTCTCGCCACACGTGGCTATTGTGGACCATGCCGTCCATTTTCGCCTTAATCGCGGTGTTTCCATGGCAGTTATAAGGCTGACGGTCTCATCATGCTCCCAGCCCTTCTTGGAACTTTTCTGTTTCTTGGTACTCCCCAAAATATCGGTTTTGGGAGAACGTTTTTTCGTCTGCAAGTTTGACTCTGCCGATATAGCGTCAGCCATTTTTCATCGATGCTATCCAACCTTTGACCTCACATTGCGCTGGTACTAGCAGTACATGTATTTGCACTCAATAAGCGTGGAGTTCACTGGCAACCCTATGGCTTGTTTTCCATAGGGTTCATGGGAGCGGGGAGGACATCGGCCCCTACAGTTCTGGGGGTAGCACAGCTTGCACTCTGTGATATGACACAAAAGAGCCATCAGTTTTGTGCAAGTCCGGCCAAAATTCATCCGGAGTGGGGAAAACACCAACTGAAATTTTGAAAGAAAAATTTTTTCCTCCAAACAAGGAAAAGGCAAGATTTCTGCAAATAGCAACCTAGGGGATAATTACATGTACATGTAGCTCCAAGAAGTGAACATACCGGTGCAATTTCAGTTCATAAGATCCAACGGATGTCTGAATATCCCTGGACAGCCTGGAAAAACTTGATCGAAAGAAATCACTATCAATCGGTACAGGGCCCAGTACAGGGCATACAAATATTCGCGCATCCAAATTTCTCGTCGTGGAACTCTTCAACGAAATTATGCACTGATGTTAATTTACTGTCGATGATCTTTTGTCACTTCAACGTTGTTCTGTTTGCAGCTGTGTGCAAATTAAAATCTTTTTCAGGGAGAATTTGGGGAAAAATATCAACAAAGAATAAAGCTTTACTTTACTGACTAAACACAAAAATGAACCAGTTAAAATTGTCTAGAAAATTGATACAGGTAAATGATTGCTGTTTGTTTAGTGACGACTTTGATCAACTTTTACAAAATCTTGAGGGCATTATGAAAAATATGGAGCATGAAAAGTACTGCACACCTTATATTTTGAGATTCCCATAGGCGACAACGGGCAGGATTTCGGTGGCACTGTATTTTCTAACTTTTTCCAAGAAATACACATAGAAAGAGAAGATTTAAAAGTTAAAATTTATACCTCACTGCAACTTAAAATTAAACTGAACAAATTCAAATCTAGGAGAACGAAAAAGAGAAAGTAATGGCGAGTCAAGCTGTTGCGAATGAGTGTTTTTTCCTCAAACTGCATCACTAAACCAAAGTAATAAATGCAAAAAATAATTCCTCATTCAAGAGACATTACATGTAACGGGCAGATTTTTCAGAAGTAGGACATTACTGATACCCTGTAAAATGACGTTTACAAGTACGTGTCCGAATTATGGTGACGTAGGTTTTACTACAGCCGATCTGACTCAATTTATTGCAGATGACATTATTCCTGTTGCTTCAGTGACATCCACACCGATGTAATATTATTCCATGGCGTATTTTAGTCAATCTTTAAACTACTGAAAATGAAGTAATAAAAATTTATTATATTTTAAGAATAAATTTTGGTCAAAGCTCACGACTAAGTCCGCGATTATGGTGACTCATGCCATGTCAGATAGACCCCGGCCCCCTGCATCACGCACACATGTAGGTACTGTACATGTAGGCCTACCATTCATTAGCAGTCTGTAGTGAAGGCATGCATGCCGTGGGGCTAACGTCAGGGCCTACGCCGCCTAGTCCCTACCTTTTTTAACTGCCAGTGTCCTGTTTCTATTCAAAGATACAAAATTATCTCACACAGTCTTTCCGATGTTGTCTCCTGCTACTTGTTCGCATTGTAACGCTGAATCTTCGTTAAATTCAAGTTCAACATTTTTTCTTACATGCTCAAATCAGTCATGTCCTCAGCTTTAAAGAAGATGATGTCATGGACTGTTTGATCAATTCTTTATATTTTTCTCAACATATGCCATAATTTTGTGAAACATCTCACGAAAAAACTTTTAATTTAGTTCATTTCAAAAAACAAGATTAATTTGAAGCTATTAAATAATTATTTAAAGTAATATTTCTGTTGTTTTTGCAAAATATAAAAATATAATTGTTAAATTCTGTTTAATATAAAATACCAAACATAAACATTATCAGGTGGTAACCGAAGACAGAGTACCAGTTGTAAATTTTCATGTTATTTGTAAGGCCATGTCCGAAATGGGCTTCCAGAGCTACGGCTAGGTCTGTTGTGTGCTCGTCTCCATGCATTTCCAATGGAGTGAATAGACCTAGCTCTAGGGAAGAGATTCTGACGCAGCCTTAGACTGGTTCCATGCCCAATAATTAATAATAACAGCATTTCGCTCGTCGCCTTCTGCCAGGACGCTGAGCTGAGAAAGGCTAATGGCCGCTCACTGTGATTGGCTACTTTGTGTACAAACTATGACCGCGTGGTTATCACTTTAGCTGTGACCCTGTGTGGCGTGTTTCCTTCACTAAAATCAGTCAGTCTATGCCATGCCGTCGTCAGCAGCCCCTTTCCCGTTCGGGCGCTGGGAGATGAGCGAAGGGTGCATAAAAGGGTAAAATTAAGTGTTGCATTCTGTCAAAATATACAGGGTGTCCAAGAAAAAAACAAACAAACCCTGAGGAAAGGGGTTAATATGCCCAAACCATGAGATATGTAATGTATAAGGATCTCCGAAAAGTAGAAGCAGTATTCTTTCTATAATGACACCTTGATGGTATGTCCCTCCTGTCATGCATCACTGAACACCATTGTCTTGGAAATGGGGCATCCGAACTCAGTTGTAACACTTTGGATAAACCAGTGAATGAGGTTGAATACTGCTTCTACTTTTCGGAGAAAGGCCTTGTGTACATTATAATCATATCTCATGGTTTGGGCATTTTATTAACACTTTTCCTCAGGGTTTGTTTTTTTTTCTGGGACACCATGTATAAAGGACATCGTTGCTGTAAACAGTGCCAATCACCACGTCAAAGCCACTGAGCAAAATGAAAAGCTGTTTTGTTTTTCGACGTATCACTCGGTTTGGCACCTGGTGAAAGTGGATACTCCATGGTGAAAAATGCTGTGGGTTCCTATTGGTTAACACTGTGCAAAATTATTCTAAGGACCTTTTACTTTAAAGTGACTCGGCGACTTGTGACTCATTTTCACCGAGTGGGTCACAAATATGCATTGTAATGTCAGGGCCGGTCGAACAGTACAACAGTGGGCCCTAGGCAAAAGTACTACGCCCAAAGCCGTACCACTATAAATTTCATCGCGCTGTTATCACCGGAACTTTGCATAAATTTCATGTTGATGCTCAGCTGTACTGTACCAGTTGATTCAAGCCTTCCCAATATAAAATAAACAATCAAAGCTTTGAAAACATGATGTTCGTTTTATGAAGCAATTCTGGAGCACAGGCAACATAAAAAGCTTTATTTTTTCTGCTGGTAGAAACTCGTGCCAATGTTGCTTCCCTCGAGGCTTGCTCAAAGTGACTATCTTTGTTTTAGGCGCGTAGTGAAAGGTTTGTTAGCTAAACGAAATTAGTATTGAGCATTTAACTCAGCTATCGATCGATCATTAGTTTATTTGATCATTCTGGGAGTATTTGGGTTACACTCAATCGGTGATTGTAACTGGCAAAGTCAGAAGTTACACATTTGAAATAATATACCTATTAAAATACCGAGCCCACCGCATTTAGACAAGGCTTAGCATTCAAGTCCAGTTTTCTAGGGGGAGGGGTAGGTAGCGACTTGTGCAAAGAACTCGAACAGAGTAAGAATGATAATTAAATATGCAAGCTTATTGACCACAATGAAAACTTTACTCATTACATTCATATTTATTATCCAATGCTACGTTAGTGACAATTATGTCATTCAGTTTACCAACATTATTCCAGCTGTCAAGAGTCAAAGACTCCACCCTTAGGAATTTTTTTTTTTTAGATTCACATCAAAATTGGGGAGAGGGGAAGACGGAAGGGGATAGGGAATTCTCCTTCCTTAAAAAACCTTAAGCGCTGCCACAAGGCGGATTGGTTAAGTTTAAGAAATAAACCTCCACAGTTCCGCCTCCCCAGTTTAGCGGTTTGTGTTGACCTAGGTTGACCTGGATCTAGGTCAAACTACAAGACGAAGTTAATTCTAAAGTAGAACCATGCTCGGAGAGAATAACGCAGTCGGGACTTCAGTAATTCAGAACAAGAACAGTTCTTTAACTGTAAAATCTGCAATTTCGATCATGTCAGCACTCCTATTTGCATTCTTTGTCTACAATCCTCACAGTTCCCATGTATGTAAACCAGTCTGCTCCTTTAAGTAATATTGGTGTGACAAAATTAAACTAGGCCTAAACTCTGCAAATCTTCAG
The DNA here is from genome assembly GCF_054643075.1 of Acanthaster planci. Taxonomy (NCBI): domain Eukaryota; kingdom Metazoa; phylum Echinodermata; class Asteroidea; order Valvatida; family Acanthasteridae; genus Acanthaster; species Acanthaster planci. The sequence continues at coordinate 10,867,407 of NC_141782.1, forward strand.
TACGCCAAGGGGGCAAGGGGAGTGTGGGGGATGCCGAGTAACGCAGAGTGCTATCAGGCAACCTGGCATCCACTAACATTGGCCAATGATAGAACCGGTTCGAACTTGTCCCATCAATACGGCCGTTTCACAATAGTGCGCCACGGTAAGTTTGAAGCGCGTTGGCCGATATACGCGATCACAGTGCGCGAAATTTGTCGACCAAATGAGCGCTTGGAAAGGGTCGACTGATTTCGCGCGTTGTGACGAGCCAAACTCTTGGAGACGCACTATTGTGAATCACTTGTATTAACCAATAACTTTAGGCATCGTTTTAAGCCTCTGCCATCCTTACGAGTGAACAGTCTTTCTTTAAATAAAAAGAAAAACAAAACCCTCGACGCAGTTTATCTAAACAAACAGACAAACAAACAAACAGACAGACAGACAGACAGACAGACAGACAGACAAACAAACAGACAAACAAACAAAGAACCCAACAACCCAACAAACACAGAAGGCCTCAGGCCTCTCTCAAATATTAGCACACATGGTGGTAAAAACTCTGACACCGCCTGGAAACATTGCCGAGATATCTCAGCGATGCGCTCTAAAAGATCTTAGTTGAAAGAATATTGCTGTTAAATGGTGAAAAGCGCGTCCAGTATTAATATGGGAAATCATTGCCATTTTTATTGAAGATTTAGATCGAAGAAGAGATCGGGTTCAGCCAAGAGCAGGGGCAGATCCAGCTTTTGGTGTGTGTGTGGATGTGAGTGTGTAAACGCCTATACGGGGCAAATTCAGAAGCGAATGTGGCTTCGGGCTTATTCAACACGGTGTTTGGGGGGATATCAAACGCTTACGGTCCCAACACTCTTGCTTTTATTTCGTGGTGTTGTTTTGCTATAGGGTTTTGGTGATTATATTCCATAAATAAATGTACTGATCTTTTTCTATCTATATTCACCTATAGTAAAAGAAATTTTAAAGTTCTGGGAGGGAGTTGCCCCCTGGCCCCCGGGATACGACACCGGCCAAGGGCCATGATGTAACAATAACTTCAACATGACGTCGTTGTTGCTTGATCAGGCGGACGTAAGTATGCACTGTCGCGCGACGTCGGTGTTTGGGTCTTCAACTGGCACTATGGAAATAATTTTGCTGGTACTAACTCACAGCTGGATTTCCTGTCCTCGGAAATAGTTAGCTTTGTGTCGAACGCCAAGGTGTCACGTGGTGGTCCCCTGTAGCTCTGTCTCTAATTAAACCTCGAATGCGCGGAGGGTCAGTTATTCGTATTAAGCTTATGCAGAGTGCTTGTTGCGATTTTACTTCATCCTCGACTCGCCTGTCCCAAACGCCGACATGATTGGAACCATCATCATCGTTTTGTTGAGCACTCTTCTGGGTTATCTTTCGTGGTAAGTCATTTTCCGCAGGGATGGCATTTTTTTACGGTCACTAGGATCCAGCATTTTCCAAAAAGGGGTGGAGCCCACGCAAATCGGGGCAAACATGAAAAACGGAACTTAACCGTATGCACAAAGCAGTAACTATTTAAAAGCAGAAGAATGAACGCGAAAAAGCACGAGCTTAATCAAGAAAATCCAAAACAACATAAAAACGAAACGGGGTGGAGGGCCACACGCCGGCATTGCCCCCAGATCCATCTCAGACATATTGCCAGTTACTTTTAGGAAAACATACTACAAATCTGTCACTCTTTAACTCATCTCGTTGTTAAAACTCATTTGCCACAGTTAAACCATAGAATATTTGAACTGGTTTTTATTTGAATAAACAATGTATGCATGCACAGTGGCACTGAATCTTGATTTACACTCATTTCGTCACCGGTTACCGAGGAATGCGATGTAATCGCAAGGAAAAAGACACGGTGTAATAATTTGAAGGGCATTTCTTCGAATTAAAACTCGCAATTATTGGCGTTGCTCAACATGAACACTCCGTAAGGCTGAAAGCGTGGACACAAAACATTGTGTTACACCACGAGAAAGAAATTATGAAGGACAACCGCAGAGCTTAATTGTACAAACACCCCCCCCTACAAGCACGATTTCCAAGGTTAAGACTTTATAGGGATATGTTTCATTTCACGTACAGATGTGGAGGCAAATTGCGGTTCAGAGAAAACTGGTAAAACCCAGGTATTTTAAAGGAGTCGGGTGGAGAATGTATAGCTTTAACGGTTTTAGTTACATAATACAAGTACGGCTTTCTTCCAGTTATTTATCTCATTGTTTCTTTTTACAGGCGCACGTACGACCAGCTGACATTTTTCTCAAAGTTGGGACTGAAGGGACCAACTCCCGTTCCAATATTCGGCAATCTTTTCGGATTCAAAGACGTGAGTATGCAAACTCGTGGCACGTATCAAGGAAGATGTGTCTGGGCTTGGCCCAAGAATGCACAAAGAAGGACTTAGCCTGATGTATGCTACCCGCATAACTTTTTGACGAAGACCACGCACGCACCAGATTAAAATCTTGAAGGTGTGTAGGGAAGGCCAGCTCAATGATTGGGGTCAACAACTAATCACGATCGAGACTTTTTTTTCTAATATTGTGATTAAAGTGCGATTAGTAATCGTTTCTGTGTTTTGCAAAATGCAAAAGTGTATGTTTCTGGCAGAAGTGGCGATGGCTGTACAGATGTGTTCTTTTTTCACATAAACATATTTGCGATGCGTGGGCGACGGATTATATAAAGGTGTTTTTAAATCAACCTACCTTCCCAATAATTTCTTCTTAATTACCACATACAGGGAGTTCACATTGCAATCGGCAAATGGATAAAGGAATATGGCAAGACCTTTGGGTAATTTGCGATTAAATAGTTTGCAACCGAATTAATTTTCTCACTTTCAATCGTGCCTTTATCTCATCAATTGGTGCTGAATAGAGTCCAGACCAGTGAAACTATTATTCTTATTTATTAAGTTAGGGTAGGACAAAATATGACAGAAATATACAATATATTGTGTTGGTTGTTGAATAAAAATACTCATTGCTTACCCAATTGGCCAAGTTCTCAATAACAAAATGCCACTGTACGGTACAAACTTTCACACTATACCGCATGTATGCCATGACGAGTAATGATTTGCCACGTGTTTTGTACAAGTGCACCCATACAGGGCACTGACGAAATGAAGAAAAACTCTGTTTTAAAATTATATGCAAAATTATACAAAAATGTTTGACAGCATATGCCCTATAGGCAGGTTTGGATGCTCCAGCCTCTTGGCATTCATCTATTGTGTCAATCCGAAAGTATAAAATTCATTAAAATCAGAGTGCATTTTCAGTTTGAAAATGTAGCTAGTTTACATCTTCGACGTTGTTTAGTCGTGGTGGGGGAGCGATGCCGAAATTTCTTAAAGCTACACTGGGCCCTTAATGACACCCGTCTTCACTCTCTCACGCACAGCATTTCCCGTGGAGCCCAAAAGGTGATCGTGACCTCGGACGTGGAATTCGTCAAAGAGGTCATGGTGAAGCAGTTTTCTCATTTCGTTGATCGACAGGTGAGACTGTTCTACAGATAGAAACGGGGATTAATAGAAGATTAAAAAGGCATGTTCATAATCAAACTTGGGTGTGAACAGCGCTCGAAGTGCACACCAAAGTTAGGTTTATCAACATGCCTTTTCCTAGTGAATACTACTATGGGTTCCGAGCTGGAGCAAGAGAGGGGCAAGTTACCTAGCAACAGAGGCTCTTTTGGCAGTAATGCGCATCGCTGGTTCAAGAAAGATTAAAGTCAGGGGTTGCGGTTGCATCTTTCAGCACTCCCTACCAACATGGCCTTTTCTAACCAACAAGGGGGTGCTCCTGCTCTATGCACCACTTTTGACATTGGCGTAAGGCCTATAAGTCGGTCTATAAAATCGGGATACATTTTTCTCCTGTTTATTTAACATCTCGTGTACAATTTGTAAATTTAGAATACAGGAGTGATCAAGTAGGGTCAGTTTACCTGCCAGTCAAATAAAAAACCGTTTGAAATCAATTCCATACAGTGATAAAATTCCCTACATAAATCACTCAGGTCAGGTGTAATAAGGACGGATAATGTCATACTTCGGAATCCAAATTTATAGAATGACAGTTTTGTGCAAGGTTACACTCTAAGATCTTCCGAGTCAAATTTCTGGTTCGTTCTTTTTAACCCCCAAAGGGAATCTGTTGACTCAGAAATGGGTCAGGCTCAACGGGACACCGATCTGGGTCAATCTGACTCAGGAGTGTTCAGGGAGTATGGCTGCGTTAATGAGGACAATTCGCTAATTGCTAAAAAAAATAACTAAAGTTGTTGCAGACAAAATACGAACACAGACAGTGTTGGAGACTTTGATGGATAACGCCTAACGCGAATAAGTTTCCACCCTACCTTACCAACTGTATATTTCAAGCAAATTATAAACTAAGGTACTCGTCTTTGCTACACATGGTGTGGCCAGATCAAAACGAAACTCATATTGTTCACAGTTAAAATGATTAAAAAAACATCGATTGTGCATGTGTTGATATTGCCCTGAAAATCATACTTTATAGAAAAAGAGTCTTTTTGCCTTTTCACGACTACCCCTCACGACTACCATCAACTTACAGACTTGAGAAGTGGTCATCAGCTATCAAGCCTCAGGACAATGGCCATGCCGACAAAAATGCAAGATATGATTTTGTTCACAATGTACATTCGCGTAGCTTCCACTCAGAAACTCTTACGGGAGGGTTGTCGTGTATGCCCTATCGAACACGTGATACTGTGAAAATGAGCCTTCAACTCGAGTCAATCGGTCGAAGCTACTCGAATACACCCATTTTCTTCTTTATTTGAAAGTGGCCGTTACTTTACGATTTCGAACTACCAGCATATAATGTAAACCCAGTAGGCTGACAGCTTTTTTTTGAGCAGCGACATTTATGAGACATAAAAATTTATGACGCAAATATTTTCCGCATTCTGTTTCTTGAGTGTCGTGTCCGACTGAAAGCTACCGACCTTGAGCAGAAGCACCCCCTCATCGGTAGAAAAAGTCATCGTCAGTGAGCTCATTAAGGTAGCGATGCTACCGCAACGCGGACATTTTATGCTCGTTTGTGAACCACCAAAGTGGAGTTCCTACCAAAGGAACCTGCGTTGCTAGGGAAATTGCGCCCTCTCTTAGCTCAGCTTGGGGCTTATAGGCCTATTGTAAGACGATTGGAATGAAATTCGTTCAGACGAGTTTTTCTTAAAAAGATGTAGCAGTGTAGAAGAGTAATCTCCTCATTAGACCTGTTCTCTATTAGCAAAAGGTTTTCCTCTTTTGAAATATAAAAAGTGGGACAACAGCAATCGTCTGGGGAAGAAAGGCAGGAATAGGTAGTTAACGAGTAGCATGCTGTAAGAAAGAATTAAAAATGCTACGAAAAAAAATAGTTCGATTATTAGTTCGATCTTGTGCGATGGACTGACCGAGGACGAAATGTTTGGGGGTAAGGACAATTTGATTTTTTTCTGGGGGCAAAAATTTAAGAATTTCTTTTTGTGGTTTTTCTAAGGCTTTTTTTTCACATCCTTTTGGAAGAAAGGGAAATGAGGTACATTGTAGACTTTCCCAACGCCTTCTTTCTTTTCCTGAAGATGTTCTGAATAAAGAACGAAATATTGAATCAAACATGGTTTTCATTAGTCTATATGGAGTCTGCATAATATTGAGTCTTCTTTCTTATATTTCTTAAAAAAAAAACTTTTTTGCCCTCTGCCCATAATAGCCAGTGGACACGTATTAAACATTTGCGTAATATGTAACATCACAAATTGAACATTCAGGTCAAAAGGAAAATGCTAAAATAATTGCATTGAAGCAAATGTTAGTATTATCCCTTTGTTGAATTGCGTCACTCAATGAAATTTGTGCGACTTTCAGGCTAATTGCTTGTCATTGCTAATCTTTGAACTGACCAAAGTGCTAGGGGAGTCAGATTGGTGCGGTGGCTCTTCCCTCGCCTTCCAATGGGGCCGCGGCCCGAGTTCGATTCACGGCTGGGTCCCGTTTTTTAGTCCCCTAGTCCCGATTCCGTGGGGTTTAGCCCAAAATATTCTTATCAGGTTTTCTTCCACCCCTAAACTGTAATTGCTTCTCACTGTCTCCTCTCCGCAGACTCGTGAGCTGCAGTATACTTATGACGCTTTGGGGGAATCCGTGGTTTCATTAATTAACGATAATAGTAATAAGAATCTTACATTTGAAAAGGTATAGATTTAAGATTGGATAATGGATGGATTATGTTCGGTTGCTTTCCCTTATTTTAAACATAGGGTTTTCCTCTCCGTCCAAATGAGATGTGCTATGACCTATTGGACCTCAAGGGAGAAAGATGGAGGACGATGAGAGAAACTTGTTCATTGGCCTTCAGCAAGCACAAGACAGAAAGGGTAAGATTCAAGCTATATTTCTGAAACGTTTCCCAGATCTAAGTTGGTTTACTAAAATCTTCACGCATTTTGTTACATTGCTCGTTACGTGTATGAGGCAAATGAATTAATCGGCATGCGTATATACGCTGGCCCTGGAGGCACATCACCTGTAGTCAATATTGACGTCAATATTTGCGACCAGATTTACCACCCACTCTGGGTCGTAATTTTAGCCGCAAATATTGAGGTGCAAAAGTGCTTACTCGTCATTCCCCGTGTTGAGAGGTGCTGACACCAACCTCGACTCCATGGGCTGCGTTTGCTTTCCATTACCGCAAATGTATGTTGGGAAACAACATGGCGCGGCAAGATCGTACCCATGGGAACGAAGTTGTTGTGACGCCTCCTGGGTGCTGACTTTACTCATGCGAATGTCCGTTGAAAGTTATCATAGCTATGGAATAAATATTTGTTGAAGCATCCTTTCAGAATACTGACATAGATATCCAAATGGCCGCACAAAGGCCGCACAAAATTTTGAATTATCCATAGGTTTGTGCACAAACATGGACGCTCCTTCAATTACGTCACTTAAGAGGAATAGAAAATAAAACCAAAAAAAAAACCCAACCTACTTAAAGCATACAGCTTTACTTTGCGCTGCGAGTTAAAAATCTGTATTACATATGCAAATGGACCTATGGTGCTGGTCAATTAGTAGCTAAAACGCCACGAACTATCGGGGGTACGTAGAGACATGATTGAGACTTGCAACGAGCTTTTATACCCTTGTAGCACTTTCAATTCTCTCCGTGGGGTACCATTGTAACTGTAGAAAGTTGTTAAATTTGTAATGCAATCATTCATAACAAAGAGTTCCCACCCTGTGACGTGTTTATTTCCACATCCAGATGTTGTCAATGGTTAACGAGTGTGCTGATACCACTATCAAGGACATACAAGAGCATGGGAAGAATACGAATGGTGTCTTGGATATCCATAAGTAAGTGTGACCTTTGAGAGAACATAAAAGCGACATGCACATTTTCATTTCCCGACTACACCGCTTCATAAAAGTTGCGTCCTATCAACATTTTAGTCCTTGAAATAGACGTTTGCATAGCGATTTACAACCAGGGCAATTAATTTAGAGCGATGAACATTTGGCGACCAAATAGTCAATTTCTGTGGTAAACTGTAGACAATATCTTAGATATCAGGTAAAAATGGATCAGTAGTTGACAGAAATTGTTGTTGCTCAAACTTGCCTCAACTAACATTATTATCCATCGAGCAATAGCCGCGGCAACACCGTTGCCTAGCAGCTGATCGGACTGCAGTTCCGACTGTAAAAGACATTTTTCATGGGTTAGAGTTTTAGTCTGAAGTTCGTAAATTCTCTTGGAGAGTTAATCACTGACAGTTTTTTTCGTTTGGGTGGAAGATACATGGCTGAGTTTGGTATAGACGTAGGAGCGTACTGTTTCTTCGCGTCCAAAGTAACCGCGGAGCAGGAGAAGTTCGTCTTGATGCAACATGCATATGCACTCTGGATCCGATTTAAAACCGTTTACGTACCCTGGCTGCTCACGGGTAAGTGTAGTGGCATGTGCCTTTTGCATCATTCTTTTCGTTTTGCCACCATGGTCAAGCATAGATCGGTTGGCAAAAACTGCACTTATAAAGGTCTGTCGACTGATCCTATGCAGGAGCTGCCACAACTACAACTTATAAATATTCATGACCAAATGATGGCTTGTCATCAGCCAATTTCGCTGCCCGTCCGCGAATTAGTACTGACACGCCAAGAAAGACGTCATCCCAGTATTCTGCTCATGCAGTTTGGTGGTTTTTTGGTAGGCCTAACATAAAAAATTTCCTCTGGAACCCACCTCGTAGACATAGTCTGTGACATGTAATCTTAATATCGATTCCATTTGGGCACTGAATCACACACCCCTTGGACTAATTATTGTATAGCAGTTACCGCTGTACCAATGGCAGATGTCCTTTTAAAACTCCACAAAGCCGGGAAAAACGTAATAATCTCAGAAAGTTAAGGGTGTATAAGATTGATCATTGTTGTTTGATTACAAAGTAACAAAACGTCCCCCCTCCCTCAACTTTCAGTGCTGTTTCCCAAGTTGGAGCCTTTGCTGAAGCTGCTGGGCTGCTCAATCCACCCTCAAACATCCGTGGATTACTTCACAAGTCTGATGAAGGCCATTATGGACACTCGCAAATCCGACCCAAATGCCCAGGTAGGCTGCAGGTGCTAGCGGATAAGGAGGAGGGGATGGAGAAGGAGGCAGCGATGTAGGCCCTTGGCCTCCTTTGTAGGACTAAGGGGTCCATGGGGAAGAATGCCCTGTTAAAACGGTTAGATGGTCTGACCTTCGTGTACAATGAAGGCAAAAGTGTAAGGTAAAAGAAGATGCGAAGTAGGAGGTCAGGTGGACAGGCCGCCAACGAAAACAATTCTTGAAATAAAAATAAATCTAACCCCACGATCCTACACAAAACTAGAAATAGTGGACATCCATCTCTCTATACCGACGATGGAATGAGCCCAGGTAGTTGTCGCCTCTGCTGCAAAGGCAGCTGTGGCTGAGCAGTCGTGGTTGAGCAGCCCTATACTCGTGCATGATAGTATCTGCTCGGAGTTCGCATAGACACAGGGGGAAGGGCCTGGTATAGGGATCGGGACTGATGCTTGTAGTTTCTTCTTCCACCACTTCTCCTTTAGCAAGAATGACAGCCTCCGCAACTGTCTGCCTCCACGAGCCGCGATCTTGGGCGGCTTCCTCCAAGCTGTTGGCGTCAGTGCCTGCCTGCTTCACGTCGCGCTAAATGCAAGCACGGGCGACCAACATGCATGGAGCCTATCGACAGCTTGCCATACAAGATGGCCTTAGGGAGTCAATTACAGACCATCCAGTGGACGTGGCCAAGCCATCTAAGGCGGCACTGGCACTACCGGTGGAGTGGGCAATTTCAAGGACTTAAACTGGTTTGGATACCTTCTACTGCAGATGATTCCCAGGATGCAGCGTAGGCAATGTGTGTGGAAGATGTTGAGACGGGACTTTCTGTTGTCTTGCGTTGTGGGTCCAGGCATCACGCCATGCTGCATGGTGTTGATGTATGATAGACCGTAAGTACTTTCACCTCCTTCTTTGACCACAATCTATTAAACAGCTTGGCCATCACAGTGGTGACCTTTGCAAGACGGGTGTTCAGTTCTGCATCATGTGAAATGTTGCTAGAGACGGTGCTCACGCTGACGGAGGTTGGGTCTTTTAGATGCTGATGGTGAAGACGAATTCCTCGCGTGTCCGAGAAAGCCTGCCCATTTGGCTTTGGAGCCCTCACCCTTAGGACCACGCTGGTCAGTTTAGTCTTGGATGTCTGACGGACAAGGTTGAAGAGCATGCCATCAGCTCTGCGGTAGACGTCTTCGTGAAAAGAACCGGTGAAAACAACAACAGGAGAGAAGAAAATTCCCCAAGATGTTTGTTGCGAGAATGCAGCCCTGATTCAACCCGCTGCAGATCAGAAAAGACCCTGGAGATTCTCCTTCACAGCGGATTGTGCCTTGCATACCACCGTGGAATGATTTAGAGTGTTGAGGAACTTAAAAGAAGGCAATAGAGAGATATATATAAATAGCGCTGTGGGGCCCCGTCAATCTTCGCAAGTAGCTTGAAGAGGCTGTAGGCCTAGCTGCTGACGAGGTCAAAGGCCTTTATGAGGTGTTAAACACGGAACTCCTCTGTCCCCGGCATTCTCCCGCACTTGTTGAAGGATGAAGATCATCTTGCTGCCCCAAGGCTGCACTGTGATTCAGGGTGGACACCCTCTGCCAAGAACTGGTGGTAAGGGCTTTGGTAAGGGCAACACAGGCGAAGACCTTATGAAGCAGAGAGATGTAGTTGTTGCAGTCGTCACGATCTCCCTTGTTCTTGGACGGTGTGACGATCTTAGTATCGCACATGGGGGACGGCTCCTATACGTTCCAGCAGAAGCAGAGGAGGTCATGTAGATGTAGCAGTATGGAGGATTTCCCAAGTGGAAGACGTCTGCAGTTTTCCTGTCAGCTTGTTTGTCGCTCGACCTGTCCACCTCTCTGTGTCAAGTCATTCCCAAAAGCTTATTTGGGTGTCTGTTGTGGAAGTTTGCTAAAAAAATGACATTTGCATGAGAATAATGAAAAATTGTACAGCTGTTCTCACTTGTCTCCCCCCAGGAGTACGTGGACTTCCTTCAGCTGATGCTTAACTCCGAGAAGGGGCTAGAAATCAAAGCTTCCAATGGCCAATCAATACAGAAACGTGCTCTCACCGACAACGAGATTTTCTCAATGGTTTGTCTTTTGGTTTTAACAAAGTAAAATGCTTCGTGCAGAAGCACGGCCTCAATGGTGACGAAGACAGAGAGTTGAACCGACATTACATTACAATGAGCCAGTTCGATACTTGAAAAAAGCAGGTCAGAGGTTGGGGCGACATTAGATTACAACGAGCCAAACCGGTGTTTCAGGTCATTCGGGAACAAAGCACGCGCGCCTATTCCGCTGATAGGGCAGATCTCGCACGCGCCGCCCGAATGACCTCGGGTGCGCTTCGTTTCAGGCAAGCGCGGCTGGAAAACTGAAAAGGCTCATTGGCTCTTGCACTGCACATATCACGCACACTTTTCTTTTCATTTAAGAAAATTGTGGAAATCACTTGTTTTCTTAAGCTGCGAACTGACACTTCTTTAATTTTTTGTTGTTGATACTTTCCTCAACTATTTCTCTTCCTTTTGCTGCAGATAAGATTCCAAAATGCCTCTAAACCTATTTGTTCCAAGATGGGGAAGCCTTGTTTGGACCTGGATCAGTCCACATTGTAATTTTGTGGACTTGTTTGATTTTTAAGTCCATATATTATTATTTAAATGCGTATCTTGGTCTTCATCAGAAGCGCGTATAAAACTATCGGCTCTATGAACCATACGCTTTTGATCAGATTTGACAACTTTCTGGAGATCGTTCAATGGTCCGTTTCGTATAGTTAACTTTTAAGCCGTCATCCTTTTACGTAACAAATGGGACCCGATACAACTTACTGTGCCCCAGCAAACTGAATTCTTGAATTAACAAGGGGAAACAAAATACAGGCTGACTTTTCATTAGTTTTCAACGAAGATAAGGTCATCAGGGGAATCACTGGGAGTATAAGTTCATTTCTTTCCCTTCAAACCTCCAACGATACGGTAGTGCATGACTGTCTTCACCGGCAACATGGAGACCAGCCCTGGCACGTTGGCCTACGCCTTCTTCGCTCTAGCTTTACACCCGGAAGTACAGGAGCGTGTGATTGAAGAGATAGATCGGGTTACGGCCGACGGAATCACCCCTGAGAACATTCGCAAGCTGGCCTACACGGACATGGTGCTGCGTGAGGTTCTACGGTTGTATCCGACAGTGGCCTCGTGAGTGTTATCGTTTATACATGGCATGACATTTGTGTGTATATAGCAGTAGGTTATCTACTGACGTGAGTAAAGAAAGGCCGAATAGGGGCCAACCAGGGTATACAAGGGTGTTCACACCAGACCAACCTCGTTTCCAGGCTGTTGAGCAATGCACCACCACAGCCACTTTAACCCAACCAAAATTAAGCCATAGGTACAATATTCTGTATTTTCCCTTGATAAACTGTGCACGACTTATTACAAAGCCAACTAGAAGAATAAATCAGCAACATCCGTTTCTCTGTATAACCATAGAGCTACTGGGTTGTAGCTCTATGGTATAACATTGTTGCTGAATTCGGGAGAATTTTCCGAAAATGTTGGAATTGGGAAAGCGAGTGATATACATGTAGGTAAAGTATCAAAAACGAACTAAACAGGCAGGACTAGTTCGAAGCCTAAGTTCGCTGATTTTCATGTTTGTTACGCAGTCTGAATCGAGTCTGCCTGGAGGACTGCGTTGTGAAAGGCATCAAAATTCCTAAAGACACGCTGGTCGAGATCGCCGTCTACGCCATCCACTGCGATCCTGAAAACTGGCCCGATCCATACAGATTCGACCCCGAGAGGTGAGGCACAGCGCACCTGCGTTCCAAGCAGCACTAAGACGCCTTTCCACATGCGTGTCAACACTAGCGCCAAGCCTTGCGTATCCGTCAAAATCGCTTCTAGTGCGATTTTGCCGGCCGAACGCAACGCACATTGTGTGTTATGTTAATGGAGCCACCTGAACACATCGTGTATACGCAACGCACTCAAAAAGTACATAGGCCTATGGAAATGCACCTTTAGCAACCTTTCGACTCGTATGCCCGTCAGTACACCCTTACAATCACCTGTAGCAAATGTTAAACATGATTTACATGTGGTGCTTATGCAGAATGGAAATTATAGCGATGCCAGATCATCAAGTTTAAATGGTGCTGGAGACGAGCGTAAAGCAGAGATTAACAGCTAAGTCAGAGTGTCATGGCTACGGCTAGGTTGCTTATGGCGTTACATGTACATTCTTTTCATTTTCTACCCGATTTAATTTAGTTTCGCTGATTTACTAGATTCGCCATATGCAGCAAGGTATGAGACGGAGAGAACCCTCTGCTTTGTGTTGGTCATTGTCTTGCAGGAATCTGGGGAATTCCTTTCAGACATCTTGGGGGATGTGTTAAGTAACAATAGTCTGGAATGTGTATAGGGATTGGACATGTTGGGGGGGTACCCCTCGGTCTCATTTCTTGCTGGGTATAAGATTCGCTAAGTTAAAATTGAGACTGGCGAACCAGCATGACAGAAATGAATCGAGGTTCAAAGATTACAGAATGTAACTTACCGAGTTGTAATATACATTCTTCTTCGAGAATTCGGCAGAAACTTTGTGAGTTTAGTATGGAAACAAAATGGTTTCTACGCAGCAACTAAATTCTAGGAATACACTCGTCAGAAGCCTTAACTTTGACCATTTCAGACAAACGCAATTGCACTTACTCTAAGCGTTAGATAATACTGTAAAAACCGTCTACTCGTCACAGATTTTCCGCGGAAAACAAGGCCAAGATGGACCCAATGACTTGGCTTGCCTTCGGCCAGGGGCCCCGGATGTGCCTCGGTTATCGCTTCGCTATGATGGAGATGATGGTCATAATGGTCCGCATGTTGAAGAAGTACCGTTTGGAGACATGCGCAGAAACCGAGGTATGACGTCTACAGAAAACCAGTTCAGAAACTGTAGGGGGCGCTGTAGCATAAACGTTCCCTTCCCATACTACGTGCATTGTGAACTTTATGTGCCTTCCATATAATCTGGTGCATTATTTTTATTCAGGTTTCTAAGGAAGCATATTGCTGTCATCCTAAAATATTTTAAAGATATTTAACCGTCGTACTTTCTCGCTCAGAGACTTACAGTCTCGTAATGACTTCCGATCGTATTCATATTATTTCCTTTCTCTTATAGGAACGTAGTTTGATTTAATCAAAATATAAAGTAAAGTCCTTTAAACGAGATAGCAAGTCATTTTGAACGATATAGTATAGCTATTTAAACGAGATAGTAAGTCATTTAAATGACTTAAACTTTTGTTACGTTGGCAGCTCCATTTCAGTTGTTTTGCTTAATCGCTTTTAGCCCACTATCATCTGAGTTACTTGGGGAATGGCATAGCTGAAATTTCAGTAATTTTGTTTGGTTTTGTATTCCGATCAGATCCCCCCATCTCGAGGAGTTCGTGGCCTTATGTCTCCGGAGCACGGCATCAAAATCCGTCTGGTGCCAAGGCAGAAACAAACCGAGTAAACGTCGTGTGTGTGCTGCAGAAAATTGCACCAAACGTGAAGGATATTTTTTGGTACTGCAGCGGGAGCTGGTGGCTCGTTTTGCATTAATGCATTTAAAACAGTATGAAAGTTTTTCAAAACGTTGTACTTCTCCAACATTAACAGGTTCATCAATTTGAAACTAATTGACTGGCAAAAATCGTCGTGGAACATAGATTGATGCACACTTCTCAACCTGTCTCAAAAAACCGATTGAAGGTGGTCATGTGACGGGTTATGACCATGAGCAATCGTCACTCGATGAATTATAACAAAAGAAAATTTTTACGTGCAACCATAGAGATATATTTAATTACTTGAGCGGTAACCTCTCATTCTCTGCGCGGCGAAAATTTGACATTTTGAATCCATGTCATTGATCTCCATTATAAAGACGTTATAATGGAGATCAATGATCCACGTGCTTGCTTGTAGAATATTCGAAATCAGATGAAATGAATATCGAATCATGTACTCTAAATGCAACGCGAATCGGGTACCGCTAAAATCTGATCTAAAAAGCCGCGTCAAAAATGCAGCGCATGCTCCCACGTGCCTCCGTCGTTTGCGCAGAGGAAAACGAACCACTCATTACTGATTGTGCATCAGTGTTTTGCATAATCGGCTTCGTTGACGCATCGTTTTACCACACAGACGCAGATATGCCAATAGCCGTACCAAAAAAAAAAAAATACAAAATTTCGAGTTTTCCATAGCATTGTGTACAAACATAGATGCGTCGATCAGGCATCACTTATTGGTTCGAGTCGGCACTCTAGTTTTTTATATGTAGGTCTGTGGATGCTGTAAACATTTTTGTTACATAAACACGCCTAATTATTCTTGTAGGCCGTATATATTAATATTTACAAAATAGCTTAGTTGTCACACTATCGTACTCAAGGCACGCACTGTACAGAGTAATAACATCAACTTCGAGAAAACATGAATTCTCAGTTCTGATTGGTCTACGCATGGCAACAAACAGTGTGATATATATAACCGTATTGCACCGTTCACCTTTTTAGCTCCTCGGTACTGCTATCTCTTCTTTTCAAATATTGCAACCGCATTGTTTCGAATCCCTATGGGGCAGAGTAAGTAAATTGAGGATTTTATTACGATCGAGAAATGGCTTCATAGAATGTCATGGCTGGAATTCTTCAACTGTACGTAAATTCCCTATGCCAAGGGGTGAATCTGCCCACAGTTTTGATTTTAGTCGGGCGCGCTGTACTTTTAGAGTGGCGGAGTTAGAATAGCGCATTAGGCTATTGAACAAATATAACATGGTTGGAAAGTCGATGTTAGTTTCCCGAGGTATTGGGAGTTGACAAACTAGTCCCTGGGCGAAATGAACCATGTTATATTTGTTTTACTATACCTCATACATAGCTTATTTAATTACCTCTGAAAATAAAAACATTATCATTAATTTGTTTCCACGAACAAAATTTGTTCCTAAGATCGAAACACAAACACTTTATCTTTTTCGATTTAAATTTATTTCACACAAAAGAATGCAGGCAGCTGAAACCTCTCATCATTTTCATGAGCTGCATACCGTTGCTAGGCTGGCTCCACCACGAATGCACAGTACACACGAACGTCAGTTCTTAGATTTTCTGCTGCTGCGCATGCGCTTTCAACTGACGCCCCAGGGTAAGCCAGGCGACAATTTAAAACGCAGGCGTATTTACTTGTTGCGTGAACGATCGCGTGTGCGCTTGGCAAACAGCAAAAATAGCGGCTAGTGATGCGGGGTCGTGAATGCATCAATGAGAGTTCGGCGATCCATCAAGAATATGCGTGAGGTATAGTAAATTGTTATATTTCACACTGTTTGTTGCCATCGATCGACCAATCAGAATTGAGAAATCAAGTTTGTTTGAAGTTAACATAAAGCATATATAAAAGTATAGACATGAAAGTATGTTAAACGTTGACTCAGATATTGGAAATTCGTAAGGATTATTTGTATAGCTGTGCACTCTCTTTACAGGAATTCGGATTTAGATTTCAGCTAATTATGGGGAAAAGGGGCGTCAGCCGTATAGCATCTCACCGCATAGTTTAGACTTCGACTTGTGTAAGGTCAGACGCACGTTACGCGAATATCGCAGCATCATGTTATATGCTTTTATACATTTTTTCTTATCCATTGAATTCGTTTGGTCCAAATCCTCTTAGTTTCTTTTTAACTGAGCGAAAGTTTAGAAAAGAAACAGCGTTAACTGTATGAACAGTCGTTCCCATGGAAATTATTTGCGTTGGATATTATTGCGTGGAAAAAAACGACAGGAAGATCAAACTCTTCTATCGAAGTTTGTCTCTTGTAATTTTTATTTAAATAAATTTATATTAGAATTTTGACAGGTTTCTATTCAGATATTATTGTAATATTTGGTATGGGTTTCGTTGTAACCCGTAATTATGTTATGATCTGATTTGGCAGTGTTTGGAAAGGGTAAGAATTTTATTATAAATAAAACAGGTGGCTGGCAGCACATTTTAAGTGTCTATGTTTTACTTTGTGAATTAAATGAAACTTGGAAATACAGTAATCTGAGGAGAATGCATCATCATTAAAACTTGGAATTTCAGGACTTTGAACGTCACTAAGAGAAAAAAAAACAGAACTTACCAACAAAATGGAAAGATATCACTGCAACATGGACTCAGTGAAACGCAATGAAGGAAAGTTGGAGGAGCTTCATCGATGGAAAGGACAGAGACAGGCACGGTATGGTTTCCTTGCTAACAATAATTAAGAACGGCGTGAATGTTCCATGGTACCAGGTTGCCATCCAGAATCTAGTTGGTTTGTCACAATGGGCTGCGGGGGTGTCCTTCTGAAAAATGGCAAATAAAAAGAGGAAGAAACAGGGGGAAAGCGAGAGTAATTGATCTATAGAGATGATAGGGGATGAAAAGCACTTATTCGAGTTAAAAATAAAATAAATAAAAATGGACCCGTTCCCACTGTTGTTTATTTCATTTTAGCTGATGAGTGCTTTGCTCCACCGCTGAAATTTCCCATCGAAAAAGTGATTTGACCCCCTCCTTCTGAAAAATTCCTGGCGACGCCCAGGAAGCCTGTTCACTATTAGACTAGGGTAAGCCTTTCTAACATTAACATCATCGTCAAAGCTCATGTCTGCTCCAAACCAGACTACATTAATACATGTACATGTACATGTAAACACCGAAGTTGCCTTTAGGGCTGCATTCCACGTGCACCAAGCACGCGAGCTCATTAGTACTTTGTGATCCCACGGGTTTTTTACAATAAGACATGCCATAATCAGGAGGCATCATAAAAATATTTCTATAAATCCCGAATTTGGAATGATAGTTTCCAGTTCGGGGTATTTCTTTAATTAACAAAAGCCTCAAATTGCGGGCCTATTTTGGATAGAGGCGGGCGGCTAAATTCAGAAATGAGCACTTAGTTTTACTGCTGTTTTGGGGGTATCTTCCTTGAAAGATTGGACTTCATTTTTGAGATGTTGCCCGATGAAATCGAAAGCATTCAAAACACCCTGGCTCTCAGCTTCTGACCTCTGACCTTGAGTCTTTTCTATTTATATCTGGGGGTGATGCTTACCTGAGATTTTTTTATCAAGAGTCGTCAGGGAATCTTTGGGTTTTAAAACCAGTGTCTTAGACCTTTTCAGCCACGTGACTGGATTGCGCTAAATGTAAACAATACCACCACTTGTGGACTCCTTGACCACGGTGATCGCATTATTCCTACAGGCACCTTCAACCACGACGTGGTGCAAGCGTACGTGCAAACGCTGCATGCTTGACTACTTTATCTTCTTAGTAGATAACCATTACAACATTATGCACTCACTACCATCACAACACATCGCGATCCAGCACGATTGTGACATCACAGGAAAAAGGCCTATAGGTAATCAATAGGCAATATATACAAAGAACTACTGAAGAACTTTTAAAGAATGTTAATGCACATAACAAAATTCGCCAGGAATAGCAGCAGATATTAACGACGGTATCCGCATATTGTCAACGAAATAGATTTTTGCAGCTTTTGGTCCATTTCGGGAATGTTCGAAATTCACCCTAGTTTTTGGGTGTGGTTGGTAACTTTCGGTCTGGAAGCCAAATTAGTAATTTGGTTCCTCAACACTTTGCTTATTTTTACGGCGGGGCAGTTGTAGAATTTGAATCATCTTCACCCCTCCCACTAACCGGCACTGATCTTTAATTTGCCACTGGTGATGAGGACATAAAGAAAGAAATAGGTAGAGTTTAAAGTCAACCGTGATGTAAACATTATTCGTGACTATATGAGAAGCCTACGATTTGAGCGAATTTTCTCATAATATTTTTGTTAACTGTATCTTTATGTTCACACTTCGTCATTAAAATGCTGGGTTTGCTGGTGCACTAAAACTCCGATGAGTGTGGAAACTGTCCTTAAAATGGTACAACCATGCAGCCCCATTAGAGCCAATCAAACAGCAGTTAGTTTCCAGTTCACGACAGCTGCATGTCCCGAACGCGTGATTAACACAAAATTCTGCCCAATAAAAGCGTAGGCAACGGTGCAGAGTAAAAGGAATTGCACCAGCACTGTAAACGCACGAGGATGCTACGATTCGGAGATGGTTTCTTCTTGCTCGGGCTGTATCTGTTCTGGGGAGCAGGTGTCAATGCCCAGGTGGATGCAGACGGGACCTACACGGCGGTTAGTCTGACTCCGGAGGAAAAAGACGTGTTCTTGAATGCTCATAACGAGTTGAGGTCCAATGTGGACCCCGAAGCAGCCAACATGATGTTCATGGTGAGCAGAGGGGAATGTATGTAGTGATGGCAATTCATGGTTGTTAGTGCGGGAGAGGGCTCAAACTTGGGATTGCGTTACAAGACTAGTGAGGGTGATGACAAAAGTTTATTGAGTGTGCGGCAAAAAAGGAAACATTGCGAGGAACAAACGCTGATTTGTTTTACGTTTTACAGTCGATGCCACAATTTTGAGATTTCTGGGACTCCTCCGGGACATGACAGTTACCGATCGGGACTGCTTTGCGCGGATCCAGTCTTTTCTCGCAAACAGTACTCGTATCAGACAGACCTGTAATCGGGGACCTAACGTGTTAAGTCCCCCTTTTAATGTTACAAAAATGGCCGTCTTCATGCTCCAAGTCTGACCCAGAAAAAGTGTTAGGTCCCACGTGACTCAGATTGACGTATTCGAGTGTAGTCAATCCATAGCAGCCTGCTAAAGAACACAAAAATACTGCTTAGCGACAAGGCCATCACAATGGAAGAAGTTTTTTTCATTAACCCTGGGTTGAGGACTGTCAGGCTGAAGGTTGGATAGTGATTTTTCGGATCATGACACACTACGGCTGAAGTCAGGCTTTAAAAATTAAGTTTAAAAAGTTTCCTTTTCAATGGTTTTTCTTCATCTTTTTTCGTGAGGGAAAGGGTTTTGCTTTTTACCTCTTGTGGAATTGTAGTACTTCAAGTCGTGAAATTTTACACATTCTAAACAAGTTAACCATCAGTCCACTATTTGTGCCCATTGTTAAGTCCATATCTTTGATACACGCAACGTTCAGCTTTCCAGGTACTTGCAGCTTTGAAGGCATAGAGCGGTCTCGATCACCGTAAACGTACAAATGTTAAATCAGGAGTGGCTTTGCTTCTTAGTCCGCGCGACGTTTTTCGTTATCGGTTCCCAGCCATGGTGAATTTCATCATTTAACTTTCCACCCCCTCCCCGTCGATCTACTCAACCCTTGCGGCAGAATTGGGACAAATCACTGGCCTTGATGGCCCAGGCCTGGTCGGCCAAGTGCATTTGGGACCACGGCCAGCCCACTCCGAACATCAGCCCCTTCACAAGTCTCGGCCAGAACATGTACCTGATCATCGGCCACGGCAACCGACCCAGCGGTAGAGCCGTGTCCACCTTCTGGTACAACGAGAACCGCCACTACACGTTCGAGACCGACGCCTGCAGCGGCATAACGTGCGACCATTACACGCAGGTTCGTGTCATTATACGAAATGCATTTAATAGGCTTCTCCCTGAATCTACTTTGAAACAATGATCGAACGCCATGGCAAACTAAAACCGTTTTCACATTATTTTTATTTAGTTTTCATTTCGCGTCGATAGGAGACGATGTCCTATATCATAACCACAATAATAATAAAAAATTAAAACGAAGCGTTTTCTTCGTCTTGGACGGAACTCTTTTCCCTTGGTTTCGCTCTTAGTAATTAAACTCTTTAGAGAAAGTAGAAATAGTGACAATAAAATTTGTGTCGATAAAGATCACAGAAGTGTGTTTCTCTTATACCTCCGAAAGACACACTCCCCATTCTTTCTGAATTGCTTTAGTTTCTCCCGCCAAATTACAGCTTGTTTGGGCTAAAAGCCGCTCCCTGGGATGCGGCATGGCCTTCTGTAAGTCGGTGTCTAATACCAAATGGCGTGACGTCTGGATTGTCACCTGTAACTACGGGCCACGGTAAGTCTGATCGACTCAGTGATTTGGAGGAGATAAGATTTGAAGCTATGCATGGTGAAAATACTAAATCAGGTTAGGCTTGCAGTTTTTAGAGTGTAGATAGATGACTGTACACCATTGGTTGTTCTCAGAACCACACACTCATAAAAGAGACATTTTCTTGTACATGGTGCAACCGCAAGCCTAACCTAATTTAATTTGGGGGATTTGGGAATTTTTCTGATGCTTTGAAAGCTTATTTTTAAAAAATATTTTTAGCCCCTTTTTCGAGGCGTTTCCATCGTCGACCCTCGGATCCACCATTGATCCGGCATGACCTTAACTTATCTTGTTATAGGGCCAGTCATCACGGAGATTCCCCCCCCCCCCCATACTCGGTCCCCCTCGAGTAATTTCGGTCCCGAGCCTCAACAGAGAATTGTCCCTCAAGGTACTGCACACTTCGTGTCGAATACTAAGTACGTAGACAGCAGGGGTGTAGCCGAGGGGGGTGGGGTGGGGGTGGCCCCCACAAAGTCCCAGTGCTACCAGGTGACCCCCCCATAAAAAAGACGGATGAACGGATATTGAACAAACCTAACAAAAGATTGCCCCCAAAATATCACACCACTGAAAACTGGTGCCCCCCATAAGAAGCCGGTGCACCCCTTGTGCTCCCCACTAATAAAATCCAAGCTACGCCACTGGTATAGACAGGGGTCTTTTAAAATGGGATAAAATAAGGTTTTTCAAAAAATAATTGCTCGCATTTGCTTGTTGTTTTGTGTTTCATCTGCGTCATTTGAGACTTTCCCTCCCCGAGATCGTCCAGTGCATTTAGGCTACTCGTGCAGATCGGCACCCGTCAAGACTGGTGAAGTCATAGAATGATGACAAACATTCCGGTCCAACGTGGCCAGTTTTGTCACTGACCACATGCCTAGATTGACGTGGATGATGGACAGATAAAGCGGATAAAGTTTGTTTGTCGCAACTGAGCATCTCAAAAGTCTCCGATCTGCTCCGAGATACTTTGACATGCCAGTGAATGTTTTACATATAGGCCGTTTTTAGAGGTGATTTTTAAAAAGTAAATGGACGAAAAATCTTCGCACATTCCTTTTTTTTGGGGGGGGGGGAGTAGTTTTCCTATCGAAGGATTCAGGAGGCGCTCCTTCAGGGGGCAGTTTTCGGGCTTAATTTCCTCTTGAAATTGCACTGAACCTTCTCATGATGTATTTTAAAGTGATGTGAATACATTCTTATCCCTATTCCTATTGTCTGGATGAATAATTGGAATGGGACGTCCCTATTTTCAGCGGGAACACTGCAGGTCACAAGCCGTACAAACCAGGCCCAAAATGTTCCAAGTGCAAGTCGGGTTTCGGGGAGTGCTACAACGGTCTTTGCCGTAAGTTGATAGGAATACAGCATATCTAAGCCTGTATATTGAAGGTGTCAGTAGGAAATCGAATTTTGAAAAAAAATCGGGACAAAAGGGGGACATTGCTCATTGTTACACATATCAAAGTTTGGGTAAAGTAAAAGTTGTTGCTGCCATACATTTATCGTGCGTGAGTTTACTTGCCTATAGATCTTTTCAATAATAAATTCATAATTATGCACGCATGCGCATAAAATGGCCTCGGTGGTTAGGGCCATTGAAAATGTACAGGGGGCAATTTTGATCATTTCCTCTCAGGTTTTCTGGCTTTGATCAATTTTTTCTTCAGGAAGTCCCATTTTATTATTAGTTTCTAATCTAAGCAAGATTTTTCGTGCTCTGTAAAAAGACTTTACAATCGTGATTTTTCTTGTGGGCATGATATGAAGCGGGAAGATTCCCGCTTAGATTAGACACTAATTTTTTTTATAAAAAATCCTCCTCCTAAATTACTCTGGAAGGTCAGATGAAAATCCCTATGCTGTAATATAAAATGCCATGCAATATTCTGTAAAGATTTCTACTTTCAACAGGTGCCCCCGATTCTCACCACTAAGGCCTGCATACCGCTCTAGCATCAGAACGACGGCGTCTGCCCCCCCTATACCAGAGAGGACTCTATAACAGTGTCGAGGGGATTTTCTCTGGGAAGTTCGACCAAAATCTTCAAAGATGGACAATATAATGACTCGGGTATACTTAATCGGGAAATACTTTATGGTATCTGGGTGCTTATGAGTATTTCTTTGTACTTTTTCGCATAAGGAATTCTTAGGACATCTTTGTGTTATTTCGACTTAATAAATTAATTGCACGGTGGTAAAAATGCCTTTGTGGTTTATCTAAGTTTTACTCTTAAAATCACTTAAAGTTTTCTTCTGCGACCTTTAGGTGTACTTGAATAAAACGCGTAATACAATTTTTGTCTCATGTGTTCACGCTAACACGTTGTTAACTGCATAACGAATGTTTTCCATGCTTGCGTTAAATAAATTAAGATAGTATACAAACACATAACTTTGAAAGAATTCATAATCTGAAAAAAATCAAAATATTCGTAAATTATACAAAAGTATATAAAACATAAAAAAATACCTAAAGGGTCCATTGATTCCAACTGTCCCCCTTTTAGAGACAAGATGGCGACTACCTAAAAACTTGCACTTGCATACATTATTTTGTGTACAAATTGCATCGGTTATTACATTTTAGACCTCCTAAAGTTATGACTATTTCTTTTTATTCGTCATCATCACATCGGACCAAACAAAAATATACACAATTCTAGACAAGATGACAGGAGCTAAACAAGTGAACCTAATCACTATTGCTAAAAGGCAAACAGCCCCAAACAACAAGTAAAAGACAATAAGGCATTCATCAATAAAAAACCCAATTACATTACATTTAAGAAAAATAAATGAAGAGTAAAACCACAAAATAATCATTAATTGGGCAAATATCTTAAAATGCCTGGTACAAAGATAAAAAATACAGAAAAGAAAAAAAAAGAGACATTATTCTCCTGAATTCGAACTCAGACCTGGCTCTGATTGCGATCTAGAAATCGGACTCGGGCTAGGTCAGCGGCGATGCGGACTCAATCGACTATGACACCCCAATTTTTCTTCAAAGTTGGAGCTGTTTCCCTATCGTCGAAGTTCAGACACGCACCCCATTTAAAACAAAACAACAAATTACTCGCGTATGAATCATATCTGTATCTTGCAGATGTTGTATATTAATATGGCAGCCAATTTGGAGTCAAATATTGCAATTCACTTCAGACACCTTTAGTTAGTGGGCTACAATTAATGGCGATTGTGCAAACCATTGAATTAAACCATTAATCACCATCTCTGCCTTTTTCAGTTTTTGTAACTTTTACTGTTAATACCTATCTTTAATTAAAACACAATACTACCTGTCCTTATCGAACTTCATGATGCCAACATGGCTTCAGGTGCAGAAGATCAACAGAAACTCAACTTATTACTACCTTGCATGACATAGGCAGATTAATTGACAACAAGTAAACAGTTGATGTAGTAGTACTTGACTTTAAGAAGGCTTTCGATGAAGTTTCACATAATCTTCTGTTGAATAAATTAAGACACTACGGCATTGTAGGACACTGCATCAGTGGATTCGAAGTTTCCTGTCTGGACGAACACGGAGGGTAGTTCTAGATGGTCAGGTTTCAGATCTTGTACCAGTAACATCTGGAGTCCCCGAAGTATCAGTGATTGGCCCTTCGTTATTCTTGGTGTACATAGACGATCTACCAGATAACCTTGCTTCAGGCGTTCGTCGCAATTACGGACGACTGTCTTTTGTATAGCAGGGATAAGGTCCAATTAATGCAAGAAGTGTTACACAATTTCCATAGGCATCAGGGCACCGATCAGAACCATCAATAAGTTTTGCAGTTAAACCTTAATAAGTGTGGTATTCACGTTACTCATAATTTATCATGGAAGAAACATATATCTGAAACCTGCAAGAAAGCTCAGAGAGTATTAAATATTCTGAGGAGGAACTTTTGGAGCTGCACTCCAAACGTCGAAGAAGAAGCGTACTTCACATTGGTTCGACCATTGCTGGAATATTCATCATCTGCGTGGGATCCCCACTTGGTGTCTGACATTCAGTGTCTCGAACGAATCCAAAGACAAGCTGCTACCGTAGCGTGAGCTGGTACCGTGACAAACATACTCCAGGAACTGGGTTGGTCAGCCCTTGAGACACGGCGTAAAACCAACAGGTTATCCATGATGTTCAAGATAATCGATAACATGGTCGATGTTCAGTTTGATGGTATCCTCACTGCAAATGCTAGAATCCCAAAGGGTCATGCAAAAACAAACAAACGAACGAACGAACAAACGAACGAACGAACGAACGAACGAACGAACGAACGAACGAACGAACGAACGAACGAACAAACAAACAAATCCAAATCAATTTCCATATACCAAGGTTTTTGACAATACCTTCTTCCCCAGAACAGTTAGCGATTGGAACAAGGTGCCACAATCTGTGGCCAATGCAACATCAGCGTCAGCATTCAAGGGGGCAGTTGGGCAATATTTTCATTGATTTGTTGTTATAAATTTGCGTCAATCTCCCTACGCGAGGCGTAAACCTAATACAATTGGTGTGATGTCTCCTGTGGATGCTTTGCCGACTGTACCATACAGATAACAGATACGAGCGTAAGTAACTCCGAAGAGGTAGCAAGGTTATCCCTGCTCTTTATGGCTGGGCGGGGAATGGGACACTCTTTCCGCCCATTAAGGCAAAACGTGGCATAAAATACGTTGGTAGTTCAAATTACGTAATTAAACGAAATACCATGGAACCGATCATAATGCCAGAACCATGACTGGGGTGACTTCATTGAGAGGCACCTGGAGACCCACGTAGGACGTTTCAAGCTGAAGTCACTTATTTCGGACGTGGTTTATCACCGGGAGCAGACCTCTCAGACGACATTCACTTTTTTCGTAATGTAAGTGGACGGACAACATCTTTATCATTATACAGAGACCGGACCTCGATCCTGCATACCCAATCAGTCTTTAGCGAGTTAAATTTGAATCAAATCTGGTAAAATGAGCTCTTTAAATTCCGTGAACATAATAATTTGAATTCTCCGTACTAAAGACACTGTTGCAATACCTCGTGATTTGGGGCAAGTTTTTACTTATTAGTTACATAGGATACACCTTGCCTCATACACAGTTTTCATTGGATAGGAAGGGTATAAAGGAACCAGTCCATTCCAGAGATGGTGGTTGCTATGAAAAAAACACCAAAATTGGCTCGAATCACAAGGTGTAGCAACAATGGCTTTAGTCTGGGGAAATTGTTATGCTTATGTGCAACAGAGCTATGTGTACCAGAATTTATTCAAATTTAATTAACCCGCAAAAGGTTTATTTAGAAGGCCGGTTTGACAACGGGTGCTGTTATAGATGTACTCGATTGATTGTGTCAGTAACCCGTGCATGTTAAGGCCATCTACGTCCTTTTGAAAAAATGTACATCAGCTGCATCTGCGATCTACACATTATAACATTACAATCATTTACAAAAGTTGAAGACCATCTGGAATTTTATTAGTATTTCTGTCACTGGGCCTGCATTACATTGTCTCATTGAATGTTTGCTTAAATTAATTAACATGTTTTTACAATGGTGCATAACATCAGCGTAGTGCTATATACCCATTGAATGAACTACTTTTGTAAAGGCAGGTATTTGTTGACATTTTGTCTGTAAGGCCTTAAGAAAAGCCAGTCTAAGTAATCAGAAATAAAGGAGGGTACACTAAATATCAGATTGTTAAAAGTTTAAACCACAGAAATGTCGTCAATTAGCAATTTGACCAAGATACTATTTGAAAATAAACATAAGTTGTCATGATTGAATGGTTTAAGTTTGGCTTTTCTTCAGGTTAATGTATTTTGTATGGGTGGTCCGAAACCTTTGCAAATGACTATACACCTAGGCTTGCTTAAAATCGACGCGTTTATATATCATTTCATGAGGTGAGAAGGGTCAAGCTTCGACACCGAGTACATTGTCAAATGCCTCCATAAGATAAGTGGTATTCTCCTGTTGAAACCTTTTTTTCCTTGAAATAGACTAGGTTACTGAAAAGCTCCTGATAAATTGTCTTGGTGAAATTAAGGCGGATTCCTGCAAGGTATGCCCTCTGAAAAAGAGATTGATTAAAACAACCAAAAATGGTACAAAACAGCAACTAAGTAGCAAGTATGTGTCAAAACAATCGGTTGGTTGGACACATCTACCGATTACGGGTTATTTTAACCAACTTCCCTCGCTTGCCTTGTCTCTATTTGCTTGACAGATAGCATTGAATTAATGCTGGTCTCGTTTTGCAGTCATAAATTCACAGCCAGATGCTGTATTCAAGATACTTTACAGTTCATAGTTATTCCCATCATAAAACATTGCAATTATACATGACATGTGGCCTTCAGAGTTATAGTATGTGACTGAAGTATGCAGTAGATTAACTGAGAAGCTAAAAGTGTCTTCATCATAGGATCGAATTGACAATCGTATACGTGATAAATAAGAGACGTATTTTGGGGCATAGTTTTAACGACTTGGGCATTGTATGCGGTGCTCAAATAGATGTAGTATATAATATCAGAACACCTGTGGTTGTCACCAGGCATTGACAAGGAAAGGGTAATATAGAAAGGACAAAGTAAACACATCAAACAACCAGATAAATCGGTGGCAAATTTCGTTTTGAACCTGAGTCCATTTTGATTTAAAAAAAAAAAAAATTATGTTCCACCCCCCAATATTTCCTTCCGTCGTTTGTCAAGATGCATCGGTGTTCATGAAAACAAGATGCTATTATATCTCGATCTAACATCTTCATGTCTTTTTGGGGGTGTTAAACTGGATGGCTTGCACCGGAAATAGTACATTGGACGAGCGACGCTCAGGTAGACAAAGGCCTAATTGATAAACGTGCACAGTGTTGGTGCGGCGAGGTCGAGGAAACCTGATGTACATATTAATTCATATTCTTTGCTTCAACATTGTTGGAGCTAATTAATAATTAGCACTCCAATGATATTTCGCTTTCTCTGATCGGGTTTTGTTTTGCTGGCGAGTTGCATTCATTTCTATCATATTTCACTGGGCCTATATGACGGCAACTTGCATCCTTATATTTCACTTTCTGCCAATAAGCTGCATTTTTGTAATATTTCACTTGTTAGAAATGTATGCCGTCAACTTCACTTTTTGTACGGAACTGCAACCCGCAGCGTAGTCTTGCTTCCAAGACGTTACTATCTTTAGCTGTGTCCGCTTATTAATGAACGTGTCACGAGCTATACCAAGGTCGCGGTGGGGCCGCTGGATGGACGTGACCGCGCCGGCAGTCAGACAGCATAACATCAGCTCCACGGTCGTGCATTATTTGTGGGAAACAGTTAATCACCGGAAAAAGTACGCTTCGCTTAAATCTAAGGAAAAGTTCCCCTTCAGGAAGTTTCACGAATCACAAAGCTACAAACTAAAGAGATAGACAGGAGTATTTTGTGCGACTTTTCCAATCGAAAATTAAAAAAACATATACAGTCATCGTCAAGTATAACAGAATTGCTCAGGAAAACATACTCAGAAAAGACAAACCGGCAATCAAACGTAAACCCTGTTCCTTCCCCATCCCAGCCAAGGAAGAGAATTGCACTTACCAGTCCAGGAACACCGTCATCAAAGGTGAAATTTTGTGATGTCAGTGGACCGAAAACCTCTTTATCATTCTACACAGACCGGACCTCGACCTAGCACACCCAATCAGTCTTTAGTGAGTTTAATTTGAATCAAATCTGGTACACTGAGTTCTTTAAATTCCGTGAACATAATGATTTGAATTCTCCGTACTAAAGACACTGTTGCAATACCCCGTGATTTGGGGCAAGCTTTTACTTATAAGTTACATAAGATACAACTTGCCTCATGCGTAGTTTTCATTGGATAGGAAGGGTAAAAGAGAATCAGTCCATTCCAGAGATGGTGGTTGCTATGAAAAAAAACCCACCAAAATTGGCTCGAATCACAAGGTGTAGCAACAATGGCTTTAGTCTGGGGAAATTGTTATGCTTATGTGCAACAGAGCTATGTGTACCAGAATTTATTCAAATTTAATTAACCCGCAAAAGGTTTATTTAGAAGGCCGGTTTGACAACGGGTGCTGTTATAGATGTACTCGATTGATTGTGTCAGTAACCCGTGCATGTTAAGGCCATCTACGTCCTTTTGAAATAAAGTACATCAGCTGCATCTGCGATCTACACATTATGACATTACAGTCATTCGCAAAAGTTGAAGACCACCTGGAATTTTATTAGTATTTCTGTCACTGGGCCTGCATTACATTGTCTCATTGAATGTTTGCTTAAATTAATTAACATGTTTTTACAATGGTGCATAACATCAGCGTAGTGCTATATACCCATTGAATGAACTACTTTTGTAAAGGCAGGTATTTGTTGATATTTTGTCTGTAAGGCCTTAAGAAAAGCCAGTCTAAGTAATCAGAAATAAAGGAGGGTACACTAAATATCAGATTGTTAAAAGTTTAAACCACAGAAATGTCGTCAAATAGCAATTTGACCAAGATACTATTTGAAAATAAACATAAGTTGTCATGATTAAATGGTTTAAGTTTGGCTTTTCTTCAGGTTAATGTATTTTGTATGGGTGGTCCGAAACCTTTGCAAATGACTATACACCTAGGCTGGCTTAAAATCGACGCGTTTATATATCATTTCATGAGGTGAGAAGGGTCAAGCTTCGACACCCGAGTACATTGTCAAATGCCTCCATAAGATAAGTGGTATTCTCCTGTTGAAACCTTTTTTTCCTTGAAATAGACTAGGTTACTGAAAAGCTCCTGATAAACTGTCTAGGTGAAATTAGGGCGGATTCCTGCAAGGTATGCCCTCTGAAAAAGAGATTGATTAAAACAACCAAAAATGGTACAAAACAGCAACTAAGTAGCAAGTATGTGTCAAAACAATCGGTTGGTTGGACACATCTACCGATTACGGGTTATTTTAACCAACTTCCCTCGCTTGCCTTGTCTCTATTTGCTTGACAGATAACATTGAATTAATGCTGGTCTCATTTTGCAGTCATAAATTCACAGCCAGATGCTGTATTCAAGATACTTTACAGTTCATAGTTATTCCCATCATAAAACATTGCAATTATACATGACACGTGGCCTTCAGAGTTATAGTATGTGACTGAAGTATGCAGTAGTTTAACTGAGAAGCTAAAAGTGTCTCCATCATAGGATAAAATTGACAACCGTATACCTGATAAATAAAAGACGTATTTTGGGGCATAGTTTTAACGACTTCCGCATTGTATGCGGTGCTCAAATAGATGTAGTATATAATATCAGAACACCTGTGGTTGTCACCAGGCATTGACAATGAAAGGGTAATATAGAAAGGACAAAGTAAACACGTCAAATAACCAGATAAATCGGTGGCAACTTTCATTTTGAACCAGAGTCCATTTTGATTTTTAAAATTTTTTTTGGGCCGTGTCCGACATGGGCTTCCAGAGCTACGGCTAGGTCTCCACGCAATTCCTATGGAGCGAAGACCTAGACCTAGCTCTAGACAAGAGATTCGAATTCAGATGCAGCCTTACCTACGCTTACGACAATCCTGCACTATCGGCCATCACATAGCGCCCTCAGTTGACTGGTAAAATGTTCTGCGCGAAAGCGTTCATTATTACATGAACACAGATAGTAAAGTCTTGGAACCAAGACTACCCGCGGCTCGGCTGCAATCTGAGCAGGGGCGACCTCGCTCATTCATTTCCAGCCATACGCATAATACACTCATGTAGGGTACTTTACATTGTCTCTAAGTTAATGCATACCCAGTCTCATTTTAGTTTACCTTGGGGCTTTCCACGCAAAGATGGTAACAATCCTCTGCGGAAAGGTGTGTATTTATTTTTATTTTAATTAATCTTTTTAGAGGTAATAGGGCTCAGTTAAAATGTAGTATTATCGTACGATGGCCTGCCTTTATGTGCAGTAATTCTATTACAACAATATATTCAAAGTCTTTATCACAAACACGTATGGCTAAATAAGTTACTATTTACAAAAAATACTTTAATAATAATTATGTGAAAACAATGCCATTAACTCAGAAAACACGCACGGAATATAAATACAAAGTGCCAATGCCATATCAAAGTGGTCCAGTTATATTTTCATCTAGTTCAGGCAAGTGACTCGTGGCTACTACATGGATTATAATATACATTTTCATCACAGAAAATTGAGTTTACGGTTGCAGGTGAAATAGGCCTACAGCAAGAAGATTAAACGATCGACATGAAATTCAAAACTACAAAGCACAAAAAAGGGCTAGTAATTATTATTTAAAAAACTAGCACACTACTTAACATGAATATTATTTTAGAAAAACAATTTGCATTTTCTTTTCTTACAGCCAATACCTTAATTTTCAAGATCTCCTATACAATATTTACATGAACGAGAATCTTCAAAACCAAATAGGGGACCTTGTGTCAAAAGTTGAACAGTGAGGTTTGATATAACGTAGAAGCGATGGAACACTTGCTAGCTGTTCGGCTGTGTAACAAAAACTCCATGCCGCGATTTTAAACCATTCTAGTGACGTCACCTTATTCAGAAAGTGTCAATTGTTCAGAAGAATTTCCAATAAAATTAACTGTATATTCTTCAAAAACCGATAGATCAAAATATACACAGAAATGGAGGTGTGACATTGAATTATTACGTCAAGCATAATGGGAAACGCTCGTAACAGTTTACGGTTGATATTCTCTCTGAATCTTTTCGACCTGCTGCGCTGCATTTTCTGTTTCCTGTTCAGTGGCGAATTCAGATTTTCATTTCCCTTATTTTTACTGTGTCTTGTTCATTTATATACATAATCCTTTTTTATTCTTATTTTATCTTTTTCGTCAGTTCACTTATTCATATTTATATATGCTACTTGTAACGTATGTTGTTCTGTAATTTGTCTTTGTATTTCTTTTAACAAATCGCATTTAGCCAATTTACTTTCAGTTGAACCTAGGTTTTAACTCTTTCTTTGTTATTAAAGTAAATATTTTAAAATTAATTTATCATGTCAGGCAGTCTCCTTACGACGGACAGAGAATACTGTCCGAAATATTGAGTACGCACCGGTTCTTTTCAGAACCACACATACTAGCAAAAGAGATATCCTTGCATGGTGCTACCGCAAACCTGTTTACTTAACAATTCATGCGCATGTATAACTTTACAGAACAGATTAATCATTTAGAAACTTATCTATCCATGGTGATATTCCATGGTGATCTTTCAAATGCATGTATTTCAAAACAAAATAATTTCCTACTTTGATGGAGGCATTTTGATGAGTAAGTATGTAATTCCAAGGTTGTGAACGTGGCCTCCATTGGAAGAGACAGTCAACTGTTGTTACAAAATTAGCTGCTCGAAAAATTGCTTGTTGGTACTGTAAAATGTCGCCAACTCCGCACAGTCATAATGTACTATATTATCTTAGTTAACCTTGGAAAACACCAAGTTTGTATGAAATAGCAAAGGGCTATGTACGTTAATGTTTGGACGGGGTAAAAGTTGTGAAACATATTTTGTTTCACTACCAAAAGAACTATATTATGCGAAAAAAATGCATGGATGGGCATTTTCCAGACTGTGCATTACAAACAAAAACACCTCGCCACCAACTCCAAGGGGGGGGGGTGATGCTCCAAAATATATGTAGAAATACGCAGGCAGGGTGTAATTCTATCGGGTGCGTTCTCGCAAGAAGAAAGCTTTGCACGTACACAAGTTTCTATTCTTTAGATCCATTGTGGGTGTCAACTGTCACACTTCCTTCCCCAGTAGACTTGCCACCCAAAACTCCACTCCAGGTTTCATCTTACTAATGACAAAATTTCGTTTCTGCGTCATTTCTTTTAACAGAACTATCACATTCATCTGAAAAAAAATAGCAAGATGGATGAACGTATTTTCTA
Organism: Acanthaster planci; assembly: GCF_054643075.1. Classification (NCBI taxonomy): domain Eukaryota; kingdom Metazoa; phylum Echinodermata; class Asteroidea; order Valvatida; family Acanthasteridae; genus Acanthaster; species Acanthaster planci. The sequence goes on from NC_141782.1 coordinate 10,900,194, forward strand.
ATCTAAAAAAAGGGAAAGAAAAAACAGAATAGGCCTGGTACACATTGTTTTTATTCGATGCATCATGTATATGAAAGATTTTTATTTTCTTGATGATTTAATCAGATTTGGAACGGTAGGAATTCTGAAAAAAGGTCCGACGTCACTGGCAATTTGTGAAATAAACTCATGTTTATAGTGCTTTTGGATATTGATAAATTCTACAAAGTGAAAAAAACCTGACTTACCAGAGTCAAGATCACACTGCTTCACCTTCAGTGGTTTTACAGTGCTTGAACTGGAATTCCATATCCTGAAAACGATGAAATGTCAACTTTCAGCATCATTCTTCCATTAAGCAGTTTGTTCAAGTTTGTTAAAATGAAGATGGTGAATAAATTTATCGATTCAAACTTATAATTTTGAGGTGCGTTACTGCAGTAAAAGTAATCTTTGCTGTTGAGAAATATCTTCCTAGCGACTGTCAAGTGGTGACTTTGGAAAGTACATCCCCTGGATGTTTTTTTTTTCAGTTAAGTATTAAATTTCTCCTATACGCGCAGAGGAATGTCCTTCTAATCTAAACCCGTCTAATAGCCGGTCGGGGTGGGCCATACATAACGGCCGTAGAGAATAACAAAGGGTTATCTCAATTCGATACATGTACGCCAAGGTCAGTTTCCTTGACCAAGTTGTGAAATTGTATGCACGTTTTGGTGCTCAAATGTATTTCTTGGATGGATCCTTTCGCCGTCTTAGCTGAGATACGTAACGCAATCTCTCTTTATGGTGAGGCCGCCTCTACATATTAGTTTTTGGTCCTTTCTGTATCTGCACGCGTTAAGCGCGTTCCACCCCTGTGCAGTCTCCATGAACACAGCCGGCAACTGAAAGACACGAAGCGCACTGAAATGCATGAAAAAGCACCCTTAATTCTTCGACATCTTCCTCCTTTTTACTTACTTTGTCTTCAGGAACACCGCCAACCCTCCACACACGGCTAGTAACGCTAACGAACCAACTACGATGCCGGCGATGGCGCCAGGCGAGAGACCCGGGGGTGGCAGCGGCCAGATCGGGGTCCGGTCTGGCGGCACGTCCGTGACGATGTCTGGCGGTTCCACCTTGCCCGCCTCCACCTTGGTTATCGAGGCGTTGATGCCAGCATCATTCAGGTCGTCTGTCAGCTTCGCTTGGTACTTCCGAATGACTTGAAGGAGGAGATCTTGATCTAGGTAGGCGTCTGGTGAGAACCAAAAAAAAAAAATTGAATGTCGAGAGCACACATCGAGTTTTATACACTGAAGAATAGAAGCCTTGTCTTCGAAAAACGAGATGATTCCTGAATATGTCAGTACTTCAGTCTTCAAGTCGCTCCGCTAAGTATCCAGACAACAGACCTACTTCTCAACAGGATACACACAGAGGACATTTTTGCCTTGGTTAAATTTAACCCATGTGAGGGTGAAGACTGCAACTGCTTCGGGAATTAAAATAACTGACTGGTTCATCTCGACCAAAATGTAAAACCATTTGTGGATTAAGAATCATGAACCAGAAATAGATCCTAACCCAATGAACATGGTTGATAAAACCCGATTTGGGGTGGCTGCTATTTTCACCCTCCTTTGGGGTAAAATTTAACGCAGACGATTTCAGTGCAGCATAAACAGCTGCCAACATTCGATAAACAGCAGTTAATTCCGACAAGGTGAACTCTACCTGGCGTAGCACCCCTCTCGTACATTGCATGTTCAGTGTCAGCCTTTTGTCGACTCTGAGTTGTTGGCGATCCCCCTTTGACACACAGCTCTGATTCTCCCAGTTCCCTTGCCAGGAACATGGTGGAAAATTCGTTCTCGATGTCTTCACTTGGTTCTGGATATCCACTGGCGACTAGAATGTCAGACTCGTTCGCGTAGGAGAACTTTTCTGAGCTGAAAAGAAAGATTCGGAAAAGAAGAATGATGGAAAACCGAAGTCGTTTGGCCATTGATCTCCACAGTGACGTGGAGGTCGATGGAATTTGCCAATCATACAGATCTGCAATATATATTGTTGGGTGTGTCAACAACCGTCGCTAGAACTGGGTGGGCGCACACACACACAAACTATGCAATGGGTACCCATCTTTGGCTCAGCTGTCGACTGTTAAAGTTCGTTTTCCCCTGTGGTAAGTTTGTCCACAACTTCAATCGGAGTATCTCCTTGGATTAAAGTAAAAGATTGTTTTTCCCCCGTCCAGTTTACTCATAACACGACAACAGACAAACTCTGACCATTTTAATTCCTACCCAAGTTTTTTTTCTTTTGAGCGGGAGTGGCTCTTAGCCTTTGTTCAGGGAAACTTGCATTTCGAAAATCCTAGAACAGATATACCAAGGATCGGGACTGCAACGTGTTGCGCTGCTGTGATAATGCTGGCGCATAATACATTTATGTCCAACGTTGGTGTGGGATTATTTCTTCTCGATTTACGTGCTTTTATAAGTGAAAGTGCCAGCGTCGACACTAGGCCTACACTCATTAGACTCGTAGGAGGCAGCATATAAATAGCACAATGACGGTCTTTTCTTGGAAGGGACCTCATTCATTGTAAGAAAAAGGACGAAAAGTGACGAGGTGTCCTTGGTTATGATATTTAGTTGTTCCCCTTTAAAATCACAGGGAACTTTTTTCCATGTTAGGTGAAACTATAATCTCTATTATGTAACTTACGTTGTCTTGGAACCTCGGTCTGGGCAGCAAACTTCGAAATTGTCATTGCAGTGTGTCGTCAAGGATTCTGCGATGCCTGTTTTAAAAATCGGTTCCATTTCCCCCCACTGGAAGTAGAAGAGAGTGTGTTAATATCTCACCCAGTAGCCAATCAAAACACGCCATGTTAGCCAATGCCCAGCGCTCAAAGAATTATCATTCAGAAAGTGCACACGTCACTATGTTTTAGGCCTACGTAATCCGAAAGCGCCCCTAAAGGCGCAGACTGATGGAGGTTGAGGAAGTTACCCTACTCATGCACTGTGAGAAGAAAGTTAACAGTACTTACCCTGTTAAAGTCCGCAGAGAGAATGATTACCACGCCATTGGCAATGTCCTCTTTGCTATCTGTAGACAAACGTAATAAAAGGATGTCAAGCAAATCGTTTTATTTAAAAACTTTGGCGAACAATTTTCCTCAAATAGTTTGACGTCAGCTCTTACAGAGGTTGTCCATGCCATACGCTTTTCCAGACCGTCCCAAGGGCTTTCCATGGCTTCCTGATGAGCCGGTGCGTGGATTATAATGTAAATATTAAACAGTGCTACTGCCTTTGAAAGAGATTGTGTTGGAATCAAACTTTAGCTTCTCTGTTCAGATTTTACAAGTGCTTAGAACAAAATCGCGGAATGATTCTGTTGTGTTTAATTAATTACAGGATGCTGGTCCGCCGTTGATTATATCAAAGCATGACACGTGATTGCCGACCCACACCAGTCAGATGACGGGTTCGTATTTGGGTGATGTATAAAGTGGACCGATGAAGCAAACGTGCATTTCGAGGCATAAGCTGCTGACTAGGGGAGAACATCTTTTTTTCAAACTCTGGCCGCCTATTAAGTTAGGAAACTGACCAAATGACAGTCTGCCCAAATTCCTTTGCTACGACTGGATTTAACGCGTGTGCCTATGGAGCCCGACCGATTGTGGCTTCATGCCGACGTCAATTAGTAATTCGGACAAGTCGATTCTTCAAATTACAACTCACGCTGGCATAGTTTTCCCTGGTAACCTTGGAAGCATCTGCATTTGCAGGCCTCTTCGTCAAATTTACCGCCGTTCTGACAATCAAGCAGCGGACACTCGGTGGGTTGTGTTGATGTTTGTTCCAAGGTAGGCTTTGGTTCTAAGGGAAGAAGGCAAACACCACGACAACTGAATCAACCATTACGCAAGTGCTTTAACTGAATCAGATAAATCAAATATTTTCTTGTGAGAAAACAATCTGCTCAGGAAAAGGAAATGGAAAACCAAGATTAAACAGACGAAGAACAAAGAAGGAAGGAGGGCAGCTACATTCGCAGGTAATTCGCATTAATTCGCAGGTAATCTATATATTTGCATATGAGAAAATATCTGAAAAGCGCCTCGATGATCCTTACTGCTCCCCTACGACTTTTCCACGATCTGTCAGAGCTGTGCTTTGTCCCTCCTCTAGAAATATCTCGGCCCAACCATATAGAGTTACCGCAGGAAATATGATCGATACAAAGCCCATGAGCTTTGGGAAAAGCGATGGACTACCGATGTATTCTAAGGGTTCAAAAATGGTAAAAAAAAAGTGCCATTCGTTCAAACCAAAACGATACACACATGGCATATTTTTAAGATAAAGAAAATAAAGCTAATGTACAGACATTTTCATAAAATATACCGAGGCGCCATGTCAAAGATTCTCCGACTTAATTTTATTTTATTTTAATCCCTAGAATGTACATTTACTGAGATCAGAACGAGGAAACCACTACAAGGAACTTGAAAGAATCAAGTGATCACTCACCATCGCAAAGTTCTCCCTGGTACTGAGGGGGACATTTGCACTCACACGTCTCCTCGTCGTAAACACCGCCGTTTTGACAATCCAGCGGCACACAGACCTTAGGAGTGGGAGTCGGTCCTGGTGTCGTCGGTGGCTTTAAGGTCGGTACCCCTAAAAGTCGGAAGCAGAAATCTCTTATTTTAATTCAGGCAATTCTAATACAGTAGTAGTGAAATCTGGGCTTCACAGTACAGGGGTTCAGTCAAAGTGTCTTTGAAGAGATTCTTATGAATGACCATAGTGTGGGTCAAGACCAGATAGTCGCAAGCTTGTTTAACTGGCGCTGTTTAGTAGGGTTCTTCGCTACACACGTCCGCCATAGTGTTTTATCCTTGGATGGACGGGTTGGATGTGACCTGGTGTACCCAATATTGGGACACCTTTCATACATGACTGACGTATTAAAGCAAAGGGGAAATGAGTGCAGGTATTAGGAACCACCCACATGAAACACCTTCTTTAAACCACTTTAATATGTTCAATAATAAGGGCTATTATGAACATAGGAGCTGTTGAGTTCCTTGTGGGCGTGGTTAGGGGCACTTTACCATTCTCTTCCCTCGAAGAGTTTCAGGATAAAAATTCTAGCATTGCCTGAAAATGTTAACCAAACTCCCCCTCGAGAAAACAAGCCACCTAAGAAAAGTGCATGGGTCCAAGTCATGTGATCAGAATTTGCTTTCAACACGTTGACTATTGGTGCCGTGTACTGGATGCAATGGAAAAGTCGACAACTTACTCTTGTCCACCGAATAACGTGTGTAAAAAAATTATAATAAAACAACACTATTAAATCATTTCATTTCAGTATAAAAGCACTCACCAGGACAATAGAAATCGGGGTCTTGCTCGACTGTAGGAATAAAGAAATTAAATTCATGAGAATCCATTGGAAAACTGACCAATGCTACATAACATCAAACTGCGTGTGGAAAAATATGACACAGTGGAAACATATATTTGAATGAATTTATTTGAACGTCTCCCATCAAAGACCTTAAATCTTGGCAACAGAATTACCTCCAAGGGGTTGCCTAATTAGAAATAGAGGTCAATCGGTTACTAATTCTTGAAGACTTAATTAATTGGATGGAGGATGGCGCTGTTGCTAGGTAACAGACATGCAGTAATATGAACATCAAGATAAGGTCATAGAGGTTCCTACTAAGAGATCATTTTTCTATTTTAATATACTTATTTGAACTCATTTAAAAGGAAACAACTCATGGCCACTGTTCTTCGGTTGCACTTCACCTCGTTGTGTGACGTGAGATATTTGCTCCTGGTATCAAAGTTCCCTACAGGTAGAACTTAAAACAAACCGATTCATTGAGCAAACAATTGGCCATTTCCCACAATTTCTAAACCCAGATGTGCTGCCCTAGCTCTGTTTTATGCTGGACCAAATGATTTTATCTTTATAGTGAAAATCAATACTCCCGACCACCTACCGACACATAGTTCACATGTCGCTGGACAGGTTGCGAGCATGAATTCATGGTCCTCTGCAGTTTCATCCCAACACCATGGTTTTGGATATCCACCATTTAAAATGCCGCACCTGCTGTCGAAATCTTCACATATATCTGACGAATAAAAGCCCATTTCTCTAGTTTAACGGTTTCTGATAACCAACCCAACCATATCCCATCCAGCCCAGCCCAACCCAACTAAACCCCACCCGACCCAACCCCACTCCACCAGACATAATTCAATCAACCCCCAAACACGATTCTAACCTCATCCACCGCAATCCCATCAAACTCATCACAACCCATCGTAGCCCATCCAAACCCACACAAACTCACACAACGCCATCATACCCTACATTATGTGGACATCTTTTGTGCAGAGGTCGACACTATGTATGCTACGCCTGCACCGCTGAACTCAATCCAAGACTATAGCGCATTTTCAGTCCCGAGATTTTTGAAGGTCAGCGTCCAATTTACACAGATGAGCGCGGAAACGTGCGCGCCTTCAAAGTCTCTTAACATTTTGGCGTAGATGAAATTTCCAGTAGAAATAAACTGATTCGAAAATACGCGCTTCTCCGCGGACATTCCGAAATGCGTTTGGCCGTCATGTTACGTCACGTGTAAAACCTCGATAGGCTAATACAACATACCAGCGCAATCAGTTCCTTGGAAACCGTTTGGGCACTTGCAGGAGCAACTGGTACTGTTCAATTCCCCACAGCTTTCGCATGCCTGAGCACAAACTGCAAGAAAAATAACGAACAAGACTCTATGAAATGTACACACCGTCCTGGATGGGCCCTTTTGGGTTATCAAACTCTAACTTTAATTTAAAAGATATTTTCGCTTGCCTTGACGACACTTTGAAAGGTAAGATTTTGTTAATGGTTTCTTTCGCTGTTCCTCTTTATTTTGCGGAGGACGACCGTAACTCCAAGACGTCTTTTTTCCAGAGAGAGGGGGAGGTTGCGTACAGCCCCACCCAACTCTTCACAACCTATAATGTAAATACGCTGTATAGACATCACTTCATAAAATACCCTGCTTGTCAGGTCTGGCCAATATGTTCCCTAGGTTAGAGTACTACTTGGTGTTAAACTTACCACATTTCTCAGTGTGATCGGAACACAGTCCTACAGGGAGAGACGAAAATTAGTATAAAGGAGGATTAACCATCTGAAATGAGATCATTATCCTGTAAAATTGCAATTGCATCTCACAGGAATAACAGCCGTTTTGAGATGTCGGCTAGCCACCCAATACTTCTTCATTAGAAACGTAAGCACAGTCTTTGTGTACTCTCACACAGACCATACCAGCTTTTATGTAAACATAGTAAACTGCCAGGTTAACTCAACCTTAGGGGATTTTTCGGTCGTAGCTATGCTGACTTACTGCAGAGACTGTTGTAGCATTCCCCAACGCCCGAGTCGCATTTCGTGCAATTTGGACCTGGTTTGTACGGCTTCAGCCCGCCAACGTTTCCGCTGGAAATAAGACCACACTTATTTGACTACAATGATCCAAACCGAGACAATATATTTTAACAATTTACGTGGTTTTCTAGCTACCTAGTTGTTAAAAAGCAACAGATAATCTGCAATGGAATCTAAAGCAATTTCGAGCAGTAACCATTTGTCTAGTACTGTTCGACTTTTCCTGGTACCTTGTGCACAACGTATAATTACCAGGAATACCACGCCAAATCGTACGAGTGGTTGACTACATGTAATGGTCATCGTATTTACTTCTCTAAGATCCTAAGATACCCTTATTTGGTCTGGTTCGAAATATTCAACTAGACTATAATTTAACTAACCACCTGTAGGGAGATACGTTGGTCAAATTATGGTCAAGTATATTTGTCGCTCGAACTTGCTTTGGACTGGCCGCTTCCAAACTACCGTTTAAAATAACCTGTTCGCTTACTGAAGGAGACAGCGGCTCAATCATGCCTTTCCTATAGGTGCGCGTATTACTACCTGTTGGTTCGGACGCGACTGCCTCAGATCTTGAAGATGGAAAGTCGTTTTACTCTTTCAGGGCATGAGACCCTAATCATTGGCCTTATCATGAACATTTTGCTTGAAGCGTTTGGGCATACATACGTCGGGCCGTAGTTACACGTGACAATCCAGACGTTATCGTAGTCTGTTTTATCGACAGACTCACAGAAGTCCATTCCACATCCAAGGGCGTAGCTCGTAGCCCAAGCAAGCTGTCGTGTGAGATTGAAAAGAAATTGTACTTCATATCCAAGAGGATAAGGGAATTAACGGAGCCCCTAAAGGGACATGCGTTGAAAACAAACCCCGTATACAAAAATAATTTCAGTTTGTAGGCCTATTTCGTGCGCACGAAATACAGACTGAAATTATTTTTGTACTCTGAGTTTGCATGTCCCATAGGGGCCCCGTAGGAATGAGATTGTTGGAGGCATAAGAGAAACAGGGACGCAAAAACTGCTGGTCTTCGATGTTGCAAATCATAAATATACACGAGACTTCGCTGTTAATCGAGAATAAGGGCACTCTAATTATATTCTCTGCTTCTCATATCTTTTTTCAATTGAGGGAGGGTCGGTCGGTTGGTCCAAAACCAATTCCTGAAAAAAAAAAATCCATGCTGCTACCATATAGATGACTGAACAAATCAGGCAAAGTACCGGCACACATTGGATACTTGTCACTTGTTTTTATAATTATTAAATACCATAATTGTCTGTTTCTAGCTGAGTACAGAGAAATATATTATCGGTACACAATACTATACCTCGTTCGAGTCAGTGTCAAGACACCGTACGGTGTTCATGTGTGCAGTGTGTATGCATGTAGGTCAGTCTATAAATTAGATGTCATTTTTTTCGTGTCCCTGTTACATCTGACATGATTTTGTAAGCTCACAACACATTTTTTATGAGTTTAAGAGTGATGAATTAATGCAAATTACCTGCCAAACAAATAGTAATAGTTTAAAATCAATTTAGGTAATATTTCCATGTCAAATTACACATGTCATTGAAGTGCATTGGGTGCGGTGCGGTACGGTACCGCGCGGTCTGATATTTATGCCATACCGTGTGTTTCGACTGTCGTAGCTTCGGTTTGGGTGAAATCGTATCGCACCGTACATTTTCAGCGCTGTTTTTGTACAGGTCATCACACCCTACCTTTTTAAGGCAAAGTCCTCTTAGCTGTTCAGCAGGGTCGGTGGAGAAAAGTTTTTTTTCCGAGTCGGGAGCCAAAAATAGGGTCGGTCGGAAATGAGAACCATAGAATTTAAAAAGAGTGCTCAAGGCCATGTCGGTGGGAAACGAATTAGTTTTGTTGTGAAGAATTCAAGAGGTTTTTTCTCATTTTATCCTTTTTAATATTTTTAAACATTACAATAATATCACACGACCTTTTGTATTCTGATCATGTTGGGCCACCGCCCACTACTGGTGTAAATCTAGGGGGGAGATTCTGAAGAATCTGGCGTCACATTATTACACTGTGTCACATCATTGTTATGCATAGTTGGTGATTTCATCATCTTTGTTGTATTACCTTTTTGGAGGGATTGTCCGCAGTCTTTTTAAATAAGCCATGGTGGCACAAACCTGCGTGTAATGCCCGCACGCTTTGCCACTCTCACAGGCGCCGGTCTCGAACGTGTAGTGGCGGATCTCGTTGTACCAGGCGGTGGACACGGCCTTACCGCTGGGTCGGTTGCCGTAGCCGGTGATCAGGTATAGGTTCTGGCCGAGTCTTGTGAATGGGCTGATGTTGGGAGTGGGCTGGCCATGTTCCCAAATGCACTCGGCAGACCAGGCCTGGGCCATCAGGGCCAGCGATTCGTCCCACTTCTGTGATGAGGGTTGAGTGTTGATCGACGGGTGGAAGAGAGAAGGGGGTGCGGGAGAAAAAAAGAGGGGTTCGTGGGTAATAGGAAGAACCAAGGGTGAAATTCGCTAACCAAAATTATACTATAATTTTATGGCAAATAAACGGGGGTGCTCTTCAGTTCACCTCTTCACAGAGCTGCCCCCAAACCGCCCACAAAATGGATTCCATAATGACGCCTACTGTTTATTCGTATCGTTTGTGCGCAAGCAGTTTAAGCACTAAATTTGTTTAAGCGTGAAAAAACCTTGCTTAAAGGTAACCAACCAAAACTCCATGTGATGTGTGTTGTTTTGGAATGGTATTTACACGTAGCTGTCTTTTGGTTAGCATGACAATCACATAGAGTTTGGGCTAAAGTAAAGGTTGTTTTTAAGTACTTTTTTTGTCTGTACTAAGCAACTCTATGAAATTGGCCTCTGGTCGTGTTCATAAACTGGGGGTAAGTTGTTCCAACTCTATTAGGCCTATGACGTTTCAAAACTGGAGTACCATAATACATATATTTTATAGCCATAGAAGATTGTGAAACCCTTGATCTTTGCATTGTAACACTTCAATGCGCTATCGTCGCTTGGCACAAGAGGCCAAACATTGTCTAAATAACAGATGTGGCTTTGCAATGACAAATATATTGATTATTGTTAGTTCATACGCAGTTTCCATGGCGATCAGACTTCTGTATACGCTTTATCTTTAAGTCCATAGCATAGAGCTTTATATACACCTCTTTGGTCCAGAAACAGCTGCGTGAACCTACGCAAACAGTCTCATGGTGGACTTGAATGTATCTTGAATACGTGACGAGACTATGACCCATGGTGGGTTTATTTTCCCGTTGAGCGGAGCCGACGGACGCCTTTTCCTTCTTTCGAATAATTGTCAAACAGCTGGTAGTTAGTACCTTATAGACGGTCACTTAAAGATTTGTGGGCATATGACAAGAATCACACACATGTTTAATCATTTCATGTTTTCCTGAGTCTGCTAAAACTAGCAAATATTAAATTTTAGCACATTAGCTGATTATGCAACAGGGTTATGAATGTCTGTTTTGAATTATGACTGGCAGCACTTCATGAAAGAAGCTTAATATGCGTTACTCAGCAACGCTCACACCGTGAAAATATCGAGAGCTGTCGGGTCGTACCGTATCTATATACTGAAACTCGGAAGTACATGAAAAAGCAAGGCAAGGAAAGCATTTTTTTTTTACGTTTGCGGCTGACAGCGGCAGATGTAGTGTGAAAATAAATACAGGAAGGCTTTCAAACCAGCCAAAGTCATGTACAATTATACGTGCTCGAATGACCCTTCTCATGAGTGGGAATTAAAAGTAAAAAGACGTCACAGTGGTACAAGCAAAATCATGTTGAAAAGGGAAAAATAATTCTTAAAAAAATAAATGTCAACTTTCAAAGAAGAATCGTTTTGTTGGAATAGACCTTAAACTGGCGAGGCCACTGGGCTTTTTAAGTCAAGTATACCGGCATATCGTAATCGGTCTTATTAACTCGCAAGACTTGTTACTTTGACCCCGACCAATATGATCTGAATAACCTGTGTCCCTGAGTGGGCTTTGTGTGCTTTCAGTGAACTGCGACTGAAGGCGTCAGTAGGTCGCTTAGTCTGTTCCGTTTGGGGTCAGGGGTCACTTCCGATGTGTTCATTCCGGTTACCTGGCTACTCGATTCGATATACACAGCAATCATATCATCTTTTTTTTGTTCACCATTAAAAGTTGCTGGAAGGCATTTGACTGTATTTTCAGAATGGCACTGGCTATGAATCCAACTTGTGCATCTTTCTGGAGTCTTAATGTACTGGTTATTAGTACACGTAGCCGTAGTATGCAAAGGACGACCACATCCCCCAAAATACATTTATATAGCGAGCATTGGCTAGGCCCATATTATAGGCGAAATGATACGGTCCTATAACACAACACATTCTTCAAAATGTCAATGACAGTAAGAGAGACCAAACAATGTGGATTCGGAGTGGGATTCTTAACCTATATCCCTCGAGTATTATGAACTACTAACCCATCACCCAACTCACCATGTACATCATGTTGGCTGCTTCGGGGTCTACCTTGGCTCTCAACTCATTATGAGCACCCAGGAATACGTCCTTTTCCCCCTGAGTCAGATTAACCGCCATGTAGGTCCCGTTTGCGTCAACCTGGGCGTTGACACCCGTTCCCCAGGAAAGGCATAGTCCGACAACGACAAAAACAGCCCCGACTCGTAACATGCTGGTGCACAGTGCCGATGCAATTCCTTTCCGCGCGGAGTATAGTGACAAGCGCTTCAGGGCAAATTTTTTAGTTACGCCGGCATAAGACCCTGCGGACTTCGCACACTCGCAACTAACAATTTTTTTGATTGGCTGTGAGTGTCTGGGACTTACTATTCGAAGGGAGGGGGTGAAGTTCTAACACAAGCAGTAGAGCATGCATTGGTACACATTTAATGGTAGAAAGATGACTATATACTGCCTAAACAAAAAACTTTCTGGTAATTTGTATCATAATTTATATTTACGCCAACACGTTCCAGCTTGTTTGTTTTTAAAAGCAAACTTTGAATGCAATTCTGTATGTCTCCACTCACAACATTCGTGTAATTTTAAAGTGTTTTTCAAGTTGCTTTCGTTTAGGCATGCGAGAAATACCTCGTGCCAACGGAATACTTATTTCGTGTGGCGGAAATAATGATCTCTTTCGCAGGACATACATTTTGTGTGTACAAAACAGTTATCTCCTGCACATAATTAGACGGGTTCAATTTTTTTATTTCGTGCATACGAGAAAATTGTCTTGGGCAGACGAGATAATACGGGCGATTCAAAGAGTTTGCAACGCGTTGACCACTCTTCAGGCGCGAAATCTGTCGATACAATCCGCGTATGGAATTTATTCGTCGCCTAGTTCACGAACAGAGCGCTGGGAAGGGCTGATGGCTTTGCATTGTGATCGCTTACGACGTGCACGACCTTCAACGGCGATCGGGCTTATCATTTCTTGCTAGCGCAGCGTTATTTTGAACTTTTTGGTTAGCCAATGACAATGCTTTAGCACAGGCTGTTGTTGTTTAGTTTTAATGGTACTTGCAGCTACTCCAGTAACCCTGTTTGCGCCAATAACTATACCTTTATTCATGACCTTTATTAATCAGCACCACATTACAGAGTTAGGCAGAAAGTCCAGTTTTAGAGGACAGGAGGAAACCGGAGTACCCGGAGAAAACCTGCGAGAGCGAGTATGAACTGGAAACCAAATACACGTAAAGCTTTGGCCAAGCTGGGACTCGGACCCGGGCTTCATTGGTGCAAAGCGAGAAAGTAGAACCACAACGCTATACCTGCCCCCCCCCATAGCACATGCCAAAGTGTCGGCTTCTACCATAGAAACACGGCCTCGATGCAATCACGGTAATTTATCTTCTTACTAAGTATCACTGATCACGTGTCTTTTTCGATATTCTTCAAAATATTGGTTACCTTGATTGATTTGGATGAATTAATGAAGTATAGTGGGAATAGAATGGCAATGAGGAAGAAAAAGAAAAATAGCCGCCACATTGAGGGAGTTCGCGCGCCTGGCAAAAATTACCCACTATGCTATGCGCGTCGTCAGCTGTGACGTATTTCCTTCACTAAAATCTGCGCAAGACCATCAGCCCTTCCCAGCCCTCTGTTCGGGCGCTGGGCGAGGAGCAAACGTTTGGAAGGGTCGACAAATTGTTCTCTTATTTCGTGCGCACGAGATAAATGAATATGTCCAGCACACGAGATATTTCTCTCGCGCACAAAATAAAACATACAGAATGTCCCTTTAGCGGCTCCGTAGAAGTTGATTCCCAAGATTCCCAGGTATTGTATGTATGATCGCGAGATCAGCACAGTTCAATTTAATGCCCAGGATTTAATTTAAAGTTAGTTTCACAACAAACACATTCTGTTCAGTTTAAATAAGCTAAGTGAGTGCCTACTATCGACACTTCTAACCTTCATGAACGTCGCCAGGATTTTTTTTCGAGGGATTTTTTTTTTTGGGGGGGGCAATCAACAGTATCCAACGGACAGACCATTAACTGTGGGGGGAGGGCGGTCTGAGGCTTGGAAACAGCCAATTGTTTCGCTATTACCAATTTTCTTTCCCATTTTTTAAAGCATGTGTCATCCCCGCCCTCCTTCCCCTCGCCTGCGACGCCCACGCTGAATTCGAAGTCCACTCCTGGTGGACCTAAATGCGATTTGGGAAATCTCCTGTCAATTAACATGCTTTATCTATTGACAGAATTCATGGCAGGTGATTAATAGCTTTTTCCCGAGCTACAACGAGTACAGAATTCATCACTGTAGGTCAAAACTCAAACTTGTACATGTGCTAACTGCACTCTACTCGAATCCGACCCGAGTCACAATTTTTGGCGACGTGACTTGACTCGACTCTAGTCTCTGCGACCACACGACTCGACTCGACTCCAATCTCTAATGGAGACTCGACTCGAGTACAAGCTTATAAGAGTCGAGTCTATAAAGCATATAAAGCCAAATTTCAGTTGGCTAGATACCTGTCACCCTAATTCATTTTCAGTATGTCTACATGACACTAAAAATACCAAAAAAGTGACTTACATGCAGTTTTATTTTTTACTGTATTTTTTTCAAAAATCTGTGACTCAAATTGACTAGAGCTCGGTACTTGACTCGACACGACTTGACTCGACTACTCAAAGTGACTCGACTCAACGTCTTTACCTAATGACTCGACTCGAGTCACAATGTTAAAATGACTTGAGTCATCAAATTTAGTAACTTATTAAAACACTGCCTAACTGGCATATCAGAATAGACCGATTGCGTCAGCTAAATCACGTGACCTACAGTGGGTATTAACCCCATGGCAACGTGTATTTCGAGTGTTGTTTACCAACAATACAACCAAGTTATAGTTTAGTGCTCACCACATCAGTAGTCCGAGTGCGGTACTTACCTTCGGCTTTATATGTGGTAAATGATACTTATGAAACACCTTGCTTTTGGTGGACCCCGTGTTTGTTGACAATATACCCATTTTAGGTCACGTGACTTAGCGGGCGCAATCGGTCTTTCGGAAGCCATTTTTGCCATGGCATCTCGAACATTAACTGCCAGACAGGTATTTTGGGTCTGTGAGTGGCTGCAGGACTCAGCACTCGCGCTGTGGTGGCACACTCGCTTCACATTCCTCCTCAACCTCTAGAGTGACGCAACTTTGGATAAAAGAACGCGAGCGTGAATGCGGTGAAATCGATGGACATGTAGCGTCTCCTTAGATCATCTATGAATTTTGGGGTTTTCTTTAACTGTCCTGAAATATAACGGGAGAAAAATATCCTGCTTTCTAATTGTTTTGTTGTGTTCAAAAGATATTTGGCAACTGCTCTAAAATGCCGTACGATGTTGCCCAGATTGAAACATGCTTCTGGAAACTTCCGCTAGTCTTGCACTTCAACCAGTTATACGACACCCTGGGGTACGTGGGCAGAGAGTTAATTTAATGCTCACCGCACAGAAGCACACGGTAGACAGCACTCCACTCGTTTTGTGCTCTTCACCCAGTTTGCTTGGACAACTAAAGACGGTTATTCTTCTATAGGCTTAATGGTGGTGCGTGAGGGCGAATAGTTAACCTCCAGATTCTTATCACTGATAAAAAACTGATTTGCAGACTCCGTTTCAATTTTACAAGCAATGCAAAAATACATTCAAAGAGCGGATTGAAGATAGAAATATATGTTTAGTGTTGTTGACCCCAAACTTTTCTGTCTCATTCCTTGGTACCGACCAGTACTTTGCTTTTTATATCCCTAAAATGGTATTTAATCTGAAGGAAAAAAAAACCCCAAATTAAGATACCTTTTGAATGAAGTAGTGAATGCCGACATGCGCGACCATTCAAGAGAAAAATTAATAAAGTGAGACGTCGCATACAACAAACTGTTGCACCAGAAACAGTGGAATCTTCTATACCGTCTCTATGATTGAACCATTAGCACTTGAAGTGTGTTTGTTGACAACACATTGCCCCCTCGTGTGGGAGCTTTTGAACTTTGGCTGAGTGTTGGGTAAATTGTGCTCCAATAACCCACGGGAAACAATACTTAGGATTCTCCAAACAGGTCCTGATTTTGCACAACCTAACCCTGGGGCATGCAGGCATCATTTCCCCTCCGCCCCCTTTCTGGCGGTGAGAAACACAAATCCAAGTTTTCAGGTTACTTCGAACATTCCAATAGCCGAAATAGAGAACGAACATTTACAAAAACTTTGGATCAACGGTTGAGGCACTAATAGGTTCGTAAAATGATACTTCAGAGGTACATCTCTATGCACGGCTCTCATGTGGTCCTCGCTCCTCCCCTTCGAATTTCCACCATACCAGACATTTTTTAATTTTTGGGTCGTCACTAGAGTGGATCTGATTCCGTCAGGTGTGAAGATGTGTCATTTATAAGCTACTTTTTTTTGGGGGGGGGCAAATAAAACATTGATTTGTGATTACAGCAAAACGGTTTAGTCTGCACTCTCATCCATACATGCATCTACTCTGCGTTACGCAAATAAAGAATGTGTTTCTGGCAGCACTGTATTCGAGTACTTTTTGAGTACCAAACTTATACAGGTAAGATGAGCAGAGTTGGGAAACGGACAATACATGCGGCACGTAAATGCACAAATGCAAAACCAATTGAAAACTTCAGACTATCACAATGTTGCAAAACTTATGTTTTGAGGAGAAATGTACTAAATCGAGGTCTATTTTTGTCCCCAAATCCCAATTTTAAGAACACCATAATAGTCTTGCCTTAATTTTTTAATTAACCATCTGATGTAAATGGTCTTCAGTTTTTTGTTCAACCTCAACCAGTTCTATATGTGGCGTTCATTTTGGTATATGAACTCGACAAGCACTTACAATACTATAATACTGACGTTTCTGCTTAAGGCTACAACAGTTTAATTAACAAACCTAAACGCTTTCAATCATTACAGCAATTCTTTTATCAAGTTTGCATGTTTGTTTGTACCCCTGGCGAAAATTTCCTAGTGGATAAAAGGACTAGTGAAACCTCCACCTCCGTACTTGCAGAAACCCGTCTTGCCTCAAACACAGGTCATGAAGCTGGAATACTCGAATGATCGCATCTTCGGACTATCCTTTTGTCTTAAATGAAATACCAGCATCACAATGCGGCAATCCAGCGCAAACGATGCTTCTCGCTAGATGACACAATTGCACAAGCCATTGCATTTTTGGCATCTCAGCACCATCCTAACGAAAGGCCGGTTCATATTTAAGTCGAAGGCGAAGTCAAAGCAAATTTGACGCCACGACAACTGCGCGGCGAAATTTTGCTCGAGTTGAAATGTGTTCAACTTTTTACGAATTCGCAACGCAATTATTTGATCTGACCACACGAATTCGCGTTTGCCTCGCTTTCGCGTGAATTGTGAACCGGCCTTTAACTGATAACATTCTCAGTAAGCCCAGCCTTTTAGACCTAAATGTCAATTGGCTACCCTTATTCAAACCGCCCTGACGTGATTTTATCCGGCCTAATCGACAAAGTCCGGGGCTTACTTGTGCCTCCAACGAATCAACCATAGCGGACTGCTGTTCCTTTCAAGGAGAAAGGAGGGGTTAGGTTTCCCATCTGTTTGTTCGTTTTTACACAAAATGTAAGAGAACCAGAAGAGTGTTGTATTGATTTATCTGAACGCATCGCAAATACATACAAGGAGTACAGTCTTTAGGTGAAAGAGGGAGCTTGTTTCGTCGGTGTGGTGCGCCCTGGTGCCGCCGGCTTCTCAGGCCGGACAAGCTCAGCCCGTGATGAGCATATCAGCGCCGGGGATCGGAATTGACAGACTACCCTTCAGAAAAGCGTTCGGCAGTGAACACAGCAACCAATGACATATAAACAATTTATCTGACTCGTCAACATCAATCAAGATCGTGTTTGATCAGATCTCGAACACAGGGTCGAAAATAGCGACAATCAGATGATAAGTAAGCCCTCTTTTCTTCTTGAGACTGCTGTTTGCATCGTCCCAATAAGCTGCAAAACTAGGTCTGACAAAGCTGCTCTTGAGCAGATCTTATTGGTGCTCGACAGTAGAACCGACCTCGTCATGACTCCAGGTCATTTATCTTCTGTGAATGTATATTGTAGGGCGTTTGTCTGCAGTATCCGAGCAACTGAATGTCGGTTGTTACAGTCCAATAATGCTATGATGTCAAAGCTGTTTTCACGTCTCATGAAGAGTGTCAGTCGATCGTCTTTAACACCAGTCATTGTGGATTACGGGTTTTCATCGAATAAAGAACTCTTCCAAAACATTTTTGATAAATTGCTGGCTTTCATATTCAGTTATTTTATCGATTAAGGCGACATCGAAATAATTATGAAAACAAAGTTTCTCAAATTCCCCGCTAGGAATTGACCATGATGAGAAAAAAGACAGACACTCAAAGAACTATCCTTTTAGTATCTTAATCACTTATCTAATTTTAGAAATTAAGGAATAAATCGAGTTAAATGTCTTAGAATGCATTACAGGAGTGGAATGTGGATCCCAGACTGTAGGGCAATGAAAATTTCTTATAGAAACAGCTCATTGATTCAACTGGATCTTCCATCGGAAGCTTTTGCCTTAGTTTGACAATGGATTCGAAAATGTAGGTACGGTGTTGTAATTCAACGCCACTGGTGTTCATGACAGTCCAAACTAGTGCTGATCTGAGCGACAAAATTGCCGCTAAAAAGACTGGTATCCATGGCTGTCGCGGGAGTGGTTGATCCAAAAGTAGTCCCCTAATTCCTATTAGCCCGTTCAAATACATGTTTATCGGAAGAAAACTATTTCAATATTGTCAGGTAAGCTGGTTTACCAAACAATCGCACAAATGTCGGTTTCATTCGAATATCACAGGATGCCCTCTCTGCGTGAGGGTATGCCAAACACGCGCTATCAGTAACACAATGCACCCAATCGTCAACTTTAGCACCTGACGCACGTAGGCTGATGTAAATACGGCATCTTAAAGAGTGCACTCCCATAAATAGGCCATAAATACGTTGTATGTCAGCCGAGCCGATTATTAAAAGTTATATTCTAAAGATATACTATATTAGAGAGTTCTATAGTAGAGTAGACTATATCAGAGAATTGGGGAAAAAAACAAATAAGGCACTGAAACTGTGGCCTGAACTTAGGGCTTTCAATTGGGCGCAATTTGGATGCAATCGGGTCCAAAAGTGGCACTATTTAACCGTTTTGCAAAGAGATGCGTTTTCAAAATGGCTAATATTCTGGGCAGGGAAATGTCCCCCTTTTAAGGGTGGTCTGCTTCGGGTGTGAATATCTCAAAAATTCATTGGTCAACTTACTAAAAATTAAAGGGAAAATGAAAAAGGACATGACAAACATCATTTTTCTGTCCAGCCTGAACACTTGTTGCATTTTTAAAAGAATTTAAAGATATAGGGATTTATCACTGCTGTCAAAGGGAATTTATTTATTAGGGTGCACCCATAGGCGTCCCTGACAGTATAATCCATTTTTGCGATGAGAATTCACGTATGTCTGGGGCTGTACCACCACAGAGCTGGTCTCTACTCTGCACACGGTTGCAGCGGGCGCTGTGCTGTCAGGATCAACAGCGCTCTCTTGAGTTTCCCACCCGTACAGTTTCTGAGCAATAGAGAGGGCGCCTGTCCTGCGTTCAGCAGGAGACCACGGAGCGATCACCTGGCGGGCAGTGCGAGGGCTCCAGGAGCTCGCCGTGTAATCCTCTACTTTAATGCTCTGTAAGCTGTGATCAAGAAGTCAGACACAGTTCAACAAGTGCGTTGTGCTGGCAGGAAATGCAAAGAAAAATGACATGCTGCACTTTGGGCTTCGGGAAGGACAAGGAAAGATCTTTTATGCATACCCGAGGATGAACAGCACAAACAAATATCTCCAGGTCCTACCTTAAAAACAATCGTACCATTGTTTGTGCGCACAGCACCACCAAAGCTGAACAAAAGAAAGGACTGAACTTTCAAGAACAAAGACACTTTCCCTCCACAATTGTGTAGGCTGGTCAGCTTTTGCCGAAGAATCACGCGGTACAAGTCCCAACTAGACAGTATCGCACTGTAGCATATCTCCCATACACACCCAGCAACTTCTAGAATGAATGGCACACTGTACATAAGAATGCAGAGGTACACTTTATCAAAAATCGAGGAGGCTTCAATTTGTTGCTATAGCTTTTCTGACTTAATTTTGATAGCGTGACAAACTAAAATGGGGACTCCCTTTTGTTGGGGTTGCAACCTGGACATCTAAAAGCAGGCAATACCAATGTCAATCAAGTCAGGGTGTACTTTTTTATTGCACAGTCAAGACCACTTAATCACCGACAGACTATTTTATATAATTCAACCGTTATTAACACAAAATTCTTCGTGACTAATATTACCGTTGTTGATTGCTTGCGACACGGACTCGTCGATCGTATTCAACTTTGCATCGCACAAAATTCTTATTTGCTCGTTTGTTTTGGTTTTGTGAACCAACCTGATAACCCCCATTAATTAAAGCGGGAATACCTATTGCGGCACTCACAGCACCAAACGCTTCAACTCCATATTCCACGTAATTAAGCGCGGTGAGTATCCGTTTTATCCTTTTGCATGTGAGTGATCTTGAGTTGCGTTCTTGCATCAGTTCTTTTTTCATGCCTTCGATCTTTTGCTACCCTTTGTAGATTGTTTTCTTGGTTTAGCTAGAGATAAAGCCTTAATGGTATAAACAATCTTCGTTTTCGATTTAAAAAATCCCTAACTGTTGATTCATACCCCGTTTCTTTTTGAACCGCATCAAAAAAGTCATTCTTTTTATCTTCGATTAACACCCTTCTTAAATCTGACGTGTCTAGTCCTTGACCCTCTACAAACGTTGATTCTTTTTCTTGGATCTCATTGTTAACCCCTGATAGGTCTCGTTCTTCGTGATTGGCTTGTTCTTGATCGATTCGATTTTCTTCCAAACGACCCATTTCAATGTCACCAAATCATCCTCCTTCTGCCATTGTTTTTAAATTAAGGAAAAACTTTAACTTACTCTTTCCAAACAACCACTCGTCGGTAGCTGTCGAAACCGCAATCAACGCGGAAAGTTTTGAAATGTCTTCACTGCTCATTCTGTCTAAATCGGGTTACTGCCATTTTAAGATCTTTTTCGCCACCATTTTGCGTTACCCATTGCGATCAAACTCACGACTACACCGTTGTAAAGCCCGTCAACGATATCGTTTGTGTTTGGTGTTGTTGTCATCCTTTAGAGTCAAGAAAAAAAGTTTTATGCCATTTCTTCGTTCGGGGTGTTTTGTTTTGGTTCTAGTTGATACTGCGCAAGTGGTTCACTCACTTTACTTGCTTTCTTTTTTGAAAACAAAAGGCGTTCTGCTGCAAAAAGCCCCACACCGACACCAGCCAAGATCAAATAAGGAACATTACAACTGGCAAACGATGTTCCGATTTGCCCCGCTGGTTCGCTTTGTTTCTTTAAAGCAAGTTGCTCTTTCATTTTACGATTGTGTTCTGCGAGTTTTTTACTTTGTGCAATTCGTTTAGGGTTTTTAATTTTGGTTTTGCTTGTGACTTGGATCAGAGCTATCGGTTAGCTTGTCGTTTTGTTCCCTTAGATTTGTTTGCTTTGCTTCGCTTTGCTTCGCTTCGCTCATCTTTGTTGCTATTTGTTACAAAGCAAGACAGTTTTTGTCCCGATTTTTTGTTGAAATAAAGATGTTTTGTTGTAATTAACGCGCAAACTAGCAGACTAAGGTAACTTCAAAAGTTGTAACAAACTTCCTTGAGAAAGTGCCCCATTCTCAACTAATTACGGGGTCACGTTCCAGGTCTTGGGTTAACGTGTCAGCCGAATCCAACGTAACGTCACAACCCATCAAGTCGATCGGAAGCGAAAGCCCCCAAAAGTCGGAAATACGACGACAACAAACTTTCTCTCACTGCCAAATTTAGCTGAATAACGTTAATAAAATTTTTCTTGTTTTGACGGTGGTAAAGATTCGATTCGTTTTACTGTAAAATTCTTGCCTAAACACTTTTAGAATCTCCTGAGGCTACAATTGAACAAAGCCGAGATTTGAAGTCAACTTGGTTGCGTTTGATACCTGGGTTGGTGTTGGCTGCGCAAGTATCGTTTTGAGACCATCGTTTTGTTGTTCTATTTTTAATTCAAATAAGTAAAAAATATTGCTCCATTTTGTTTAAAATTTGTTTCTAGCAACAGTATTCGTTGGTATAATACATCAAATTGAGTGCAATAACTAGTTCGATAAATACCTGAACGTATTGCAACAAAGTTATTTCTTTGTTGACTTTCATTTACAGCTAAATTATAAATTTGTTAAACAACTAGTTGCAATTGATTTACAACAAACGCCAATTTACGGGAGGCTCTGTCATCAACGATAACTTACTAAATTGGTTCGATATTCATCCGGCACCACATCGTTCTCGTCCAAAGCCTGGTCAAAACTTTTTCGATCCTTGTAATAAAACAAAGCAATCTACGACGTGTTTTCTCTGTTATCTTTGAGAACCGAATTATACTTTTGTGTGAGCAACCAACACGAATGGTTAAGATGCCTTCCACTAAAAGCCATTTTGTCAATGCGCACGTATTGCTATTTCTTGGTTTTTGGGATACTTTATCTGCTGCTCAGAACTACAGTCATCGATCACAAATAACGTTTTGGTTCTGTCAAACACTTTTTAATACAACTCGATGGCTTCGTTTAATTCTAAGCGTTCGTGTTCAATGTCACAAAGGTGCACAATGGGGTCTGTGGATATCCAACGTCTTTCGAGATAAATCGTATTCTTAAAAATCGTAGAACACATAATCACGATGACCTCAAACACGTGTAGGTATCTTGCTTTGAGTGAATCTAGTACCCACTTGATTTTCTCCGAGTTGGTTTATCCAACAACTCTACGTCCGCTATCGTGACCCGCGTTGTCGTTGTTTGAACGAAAGTCGAGCCACAAACCGTATTTATTTTCTTTGAGGTAATCGGCTATATCGAAAGCCGCCAAGTTGAGGTCTTTTACAACGTGTCGCCCAAATTCGTTGCGTTAATCGTTCCAAAACTTGCACGTTTCGTTCCAGTGTTGGTATTGCATCATTCCTTCCTTAAAATCTTTGGGGTTTTAACAGATGGATCTTTAAACAAGATCTGTTGGTTGATTACAACGTTCCATAATGTGTCTGACTTATTTATTGAACGAATTTCCAAATTGTGAATGTTGCCCGAGATGTTTGGTTTTAGCGTTTGAGCGAGTTCTCGATTGGTTACGACTTCGTATTCGAGGCTTTAGGTCTGTAATTGCGTAATTTGTGGCGGCATCGATTGACTTGACGACTTTGTCCCAACTGTTAAACGTAAGCATGTAAGTCAAGTGTTGTTTCAAAGCCGAAGGCAAAAACGGCATGTGATCGGTCAACATTTCGATATCGAGCGGATCGCGTATGAGTTGCAAAATGTGTCTGCAACTGATTTGTTTTTCCGTTGTTTGATGATTCGTTTGCGTCGTCAAGCCATGTGTTTGGATTGTGTAGTGAGTAGCCGGTTGTCTTTGAAATTGTAAAACATTCAGCATTCAGCATTCTTGTGAGTTAAAATATTATTACCCTGAAGTGACACGGCAATTTCTTTTATCAAGTTTTTGCCAAGTTGTTATACACGGACCGATTGTCGTCTGACGCATCGTCGAGATCCAGTTTAAAAGTGAGTTTGATCCTGCCTGAGACAATAACGTCGTCGATACCAAAGGGTGGCAGTTTACGATCAGTTGTTGTTTTTCAGCGATCGTAGACGGGTTGTTCTTGGTCGACAGTTTGGGTTGAGCTTTTACCGTAGTTCATCATATGATTCGTTCTTAAAAATAAGGGTTGAAAAAATCTGCGTTTTTAAAAAATGGGGTTAGCGAGTATTGCAATGATGATTGGCGGTGCAGTAACCGATGCATTAGCGTTTTCGAAAAGTAACTTTTTGTTTGCTATGATAAATAAAAACAGTCGGTGAAGAACGCAAGAGGCAGGGTGTTGCCATAGAACAATTTAATATAGCGAGAGAAGTGTGAATCGAACACAGAACGCAACATTTAGACTTTTTAAACGTCCGATTGCAAAACATGAAAGAATCGAAACAAACAATCAACGACGTCAATCTAGCCCTTGAAAAAATACAAGGAAATAGCGTGTCACGTCAGTGAAGCATGGCTCGAACCCAAACCTAAATTAGTTTGGGTGTCAGGTGCCACGACGTTGCTTGGCGTTGTGGTGTACAAATATTTATAAAAACATTTTTACATGGTTTTAAAAAGGAACGATGACCGAAGCAAAGTTGAAAAAAGTCTACAGCCCCGAAAGTTATTTAAGAGGGCACGCTGCCATTGTAAAAATACACCCCCCAAAAATGGTATCGACTAAAGCAAAGTGTCAGCTTGGTTAAAGAAAACAAGCCGTTTGGCAAATTTATCTGCCCGCCCATGTGTATGTATCCAGGCCAAGTACTTTACTATTGGAATTACGCCACTCCCAACGACATGCATCAAATGGATGTGTCATATTTACCCTGGGGTCGGGTTTCAAAAGGTCCAAGGGGTAAAACGTACAAGCATGCGTTAACCGTGGTCGATGTGGCCTTGAAATATAAAGAACGTTGACTGGGGATCGGAATTTAAAGGTGAGTTTACAAAAACGTTTGCTGAAAGCGTCCAAATACAAGTGAGTGAACCTGGTGTCATCGATCGCAAGGAATTCTCGAATGATATCAACAGAACGTTAGCCGAGCGTTTGTTTGGATACCAGTACGCGCAAGAAATGCTAAACCCGGGTAAACGAAACGTGGAATGGGTTGTAAGGTTGCCCCAGGATATATAATCGCTAAACAAAGAAAAGACCAGATTAATCAACGCGATTCCCGAAGAGGCTATTAAGAGCGAAGCACACGTGAACCTGAAAAAAATTTTCAAACGCTTTAGTCTGGTACCTATTTTACCCAGGTGAACAAGGAGTGGCACCGTCAAAAGAGCGAGCGATCCAATCTGGAGTGTAGACGTGTACCGTATCGAAAAACGCACGAGTCAGTTTAAACGAGTCATCGGTGAAAATAAAAACTGGTTTTCAAATCAACTCGAGCCTTTTGTGACCAAATGCTAAAGTGTCGATGCCGTTGCGGAGAACGTATTGTTTTGTATCGAGTGAATGCAACGACGACTTTTTTGGGGTCTCGTTCAGTAACGACCTTTGTGACACCTTTGGCTTTTTTACGCTTGTCCCGTCTTCGAGTTTGAAGGACTACATCTTGGGACGTAGACAAATGGCTTCTGACACAAGTTTGCCACCAAAGTCGCCTGTAATTGCCCATGACCTGTTTTATTTTTTAGGGTTGTAGAGCTCGTGTGATGTTGGGTAATTACTAAAACCAAACTGATATGATATCGATGCTGTCGGCTTTCAACGAGCAAACTGTCTGTGTACAATAGACTTAGTCGGTCCCCATAACGACGTTTAAAAACACATGTGGTATCTATGTTGAACATACAAAATCTTTGCGATGTCTAAATTTCCTGTCGGCCATATTGAATCCATAGCGAGGTTAACTATTTTGGCACCGGAGACTAGAAATTAAAGCACTGAAATAAAACTTCATTACAATTAAATGTCAGTTATGCCAATGAAGAATGTGAAATTTATTATTTATATCTACATGCATGTAATTAAACCACATTAAAAAACGAAAGTGAGAGATGGAACCCATAAATAGTTTAGAACCCCTCCGTTTAATATATTCCAATGAATAAGTTAAATTCTGTAGCAGTTCAAAAATGGCTTTCCGTGAAAATGATTAAGCATTTAAACACCATGAACTTTTCAGACTGGTCTCACAACGTGTCTGCACATGTGTTATGTGTTAAGATATGTTTTATGTAAATTCACTTAGTTTTTAAAAGAAACTCGTCATGAAAACTAATTAGGCAAATTGTTATTATTTCAAAATGCATGCGGAAATGAAAGTGCTCTACAAAATCTTCATTTTTTCAAAGACCTGCGACTTCAGGTTGTCACTTCATAAAATGAATTGATGAGAAGTTAGTTTCTGAGGAAAGCTGTTAATATCTTTTAAATTGAGGTCTGTTGAGATAGCGGGAAAAAAACCAGATTGCCTACTAACCTCAATTGCAATTTAAACAATTTTCATGCAACTCAACATGCATCTACAGTACTTTAAAAATGACAATAAAGCACGAGTAAAAATACTGTACTTATGGCGAGTAACTACACTCTGCAAGTTTTGTCTTTGGTTCAGTTTTTACTCGCAGTAAAAAATGTCGAAGCAGATTTTCAAAAATAATGAACCATTTAAAAATCAGTATTAAAAATCATATCATGCAACAGTATTAAACAAAAACAAAATTTGTTCAAATATTTTAAATGGTTGAAACTCATATAAAATATAGCATTTCTACACAAAATAAAGGTAATTTATATCACTACTTTTTGTAGGTGCAATGTTTATATTACTGCATTCAAAATGTTTTCAGAGTTTAGGACAACTGAATTCTGTTCTTGCATATATGGATTCTTACATACTTAGTTAAGTAACAGTCAGATATCTTGCATGTTAAATTTTGTCAGAGTACATACAGGTAGTAATAACCTAATAATGTTTTTGAGAAAACTATTATGTTTTAGTGCAGTACCAAGCTGCATGAGACAAATAGTATGTCATAAGAGAGAAAAATTACCGGGTATGCGATACAGTTAGCCATTTGTTCAAGTCTTCACGAGCCAATAAACAGGAATTTCGTATGTATAAGATTTAAAGTTACATGTACATGCATATGCAATTTAACTGATTTATGAGAGACATTTAATTTTCACGTTCACCTTCTTTTGCTTGGCCTACTTGTACAAATAATCAGAGCCAGGTTTAAAGAACACATCTAATAGTGCCAGAATAAGCCCTGCAGTGTTGAACATGGATAATCGTGCTTTGGTGTGGGATATTTGGTCCGACCCCACACAATGGTAAATGTAACACATAGCTAACAATTTTCCTGGACGTTATACATGTATGTTAACAGATCTGCCATGGACATGAAGAATGGGTATAAACTACTTACAAGCTATTGCCTATTATCTGTATTTATTTCTAGAAAGTGATCTTTCTCAAATACATGTACCAAAAGTCCAGATTATAGGTTGCAAAAAATGTTAAATTAAATAAATAGTTTTCTAAGGTCCTGTTATTCACAATAAAATACTATCATCAATGCAGAAACAATTAAAAACATGTGTGACAATCATTAGGAAGAGCAGTCATGCATTATGAATAAAAACCAACACAAATTTAAACTGACGGAATGAATGAGAGCAATTTATAAAATAGTGGCACATCCTGTTACTGGTACACATAAGAAATTAACTTTTAAAAACAAGGATGTTTTGCTTGTAAAGCCCAAGTATCAGCATTTTTGGATAACAACAGGATATGTATTTCATAATCCAAGGGCTTTCGAAGAAAATGTTGCCCTCAATTTTATGATCCTGAAAACAAGCATGCCTTCGAGTGCAAACTTGGACATCGGGCAGTCGCACATCCAGTCAGCCAGGCAGTAGCACATCCAGTCAGTATCTGCAGAAAAACAAAAAAGACTACAGCGTAAGTTTAAACATGAAAAAACAACAATTTCAGACTAAATATGGAAAAAATAAGCAATTAAACGAATGATTCACAAAACGCAGACAACAAATAACAGGACCAACGTGATCTGGCAAGAGCAGGGCCGATCACCTCCTGAGGGTATCAAGAGCTACCCCTGCTACCCGGAACAAGGATAAACTACTCAACTTGGACATCGGGCAGTCGTACATCCAGTCAGCCAGGCAGTCGCACATCCAGTCAGTATCTGCAGAAAAACAAAAAAGACTACAGCGCAAGTTTAAACATGAAAAAACAACAATTTTAGACTAAATATTGAAAAAATAAGCAATTAAACCAATGACTCACAAAACGCAGACAACAAATAACAGGACCAAAGTGATCTGGCAAGGGCAGGGCCGATCACCTCCTGAGGATAGCACAAGAGCTACCCCTGCTACCCGGAACAAGGATAAACTACTCAACTTGGACATCGGGCACTCGCACATCCAGTCAGCCAGGCAGTCGCACATCCAGTCAGTATCTGCAGAAAAACAAAAAAGACTACAGCGCAAGTTTAAACATGAAAAAACAACAATTTTAGACTAAATATTGAAAAAATAAGCAATTAAACCAATGACTCACAAAACGCAGACAACAAATAACAGGACC